>NC_134777.1:134765705-134780705 GCF_046742065.1 Oratosquilla oratoria
AATAATAGATTTCCAGTGGACATTAGGAACTTTAGTTGAGAAAGAATGTACAGACGTTTCGCTAAACGCAGTTAGCATTTTCTCTATTACATTGAAAATGCTAACTGCGTTTAGCGAAACGTCTGTACATTCTTTCTCAACTATAGTTCCTAATGTCCACTGGAAATCTATTATTCCGTCTGTCCTGTAATAACCAGAAATCCACGTTCAGAAGACTTGAAAGTCTACTTAAGAAGCTTTGTAGCGCCGAATGCGCAGTTGTTTTTAACAAAACACACACACACACACACACACACACACACACACACACACACACACACACACACACACACACACACACACACACACACACACACACACACACACACTACAACTAGGTACAACTAGGTAAATACACACACACACACACACACACACACACACACACACACACACACACACACACACACACACACACACACACACACACACACACACACACACACACACATATATATATATATATACATATGTATATATATATTCACACAATCACGACGACAGACAGCAATGGAGAAGAATGGTGCATCGTAACTGACAGGTCTTGGACCTACCAGGAGGATGGTACGAAAAAAATAATATATATATATATTATTTATTTATTTACACACACACACACACACACACATATATATATATATATATATATATACATATATATATATATATATATATTAATAATATATATGGACAGGAGATTTTCTCTTATACATACTTCATTGAAAGTGATGGCTGATTGTGCATTTATTATTTTCTTAAATGTATTTTCCATTGTCTTACTATGGACTTATGTTCCTTTGAAAGGAGGTTTATGACTTCACTGAAGGTGCTCATGTTTGCTATATCACGATTTAGGATGCAAGTACCCTTCTTCAGTAGATCTTAGAAATATTCTATCTGGTCAGGATAAAAATTATTCCGATGTTAAATTTAAATTACTTTATATACTTAAATTTCTGTACTTACTCTTCATTAGGGGAGGTCATCGGTCACCTGGAGAGGTAACCTGGTAATTCAGGCAATGATGAAATGTCACGTGCTTGGGATTGTGGCGTTTTTGTCTCGGCTGACATCCTGCAACGGAAGATGGAAGCCATCAGTCTGTTCGGTGTCTCATCTTCATTGGGAGATTTCCACTGTGTGTTGGGTGAGGGCCATGGCTGTATGAAAAGTGAGACCAAGTTATGCTTTATCCTGTGGAAAGTGTTGACCATTTATTCTAAGTGTTATCCATTTATGTCTTGTGCTTGGGTTTGTGGCGATTTGTCTCATGCTTGGGAGGGCCCTAAGGTCATCTGTTTGTATATTTAGATTTGGGCTCAACTCTTTAATGTGCAATGCTTCAAAAATTGGGAGGCGTCTGTCATCTGTACATATTTCCAAAATCTCGGAGTTTTCTTGGAGGATGTTTCTTGTTAATATTGTGACATGGACTTCTAAATTATTTTTAGGGGCTCCTAATGTCAGGTGGTATAAAAGGTGACGGGATAACCTCATTGTCGTCATGCCAATATAGGTGGAGGGGAGGGCTTCACAGTTCCCTCGTGCACAAGTAAACCTATAGATGACATGTGATTTTTGAAGTTCCTTTCTCTCTTGGTGGGGACTGTTTTTAAGAAGGAAGTGGCTGGTCTTTCTTGTCTTATAATAAATCACCAAGTTTATTATTTTCTCTGGGTTAGTTGGTTTGATATTCCTCTTGACAATATGTTTCATTATACGCTCATCTTCTTTATAGGCTTATGAGAATATAGATTTAAAATAAATGTTAATCTTTTCTGCATTTTGATTATTTTTATTATCTTTGTACCAGCCGTCCATTATTTTCTTGGTCTGGTGGTTAATATATCTCTCACTGGCGCCATTATTGATTAGTTCTTGGGAGGAACGCTCGATTTCATTGTGTACTTGTTTCCATTTATAATAGATGTTAATTTCTTATACATTTTGATTATTTTGATTATCTTTGTACCAGACGTCCATTATTTTCTTGGTATGGTGGTTAATATCCGTCTCACTGAAGCCATTATTGATTAGTACTTGGGAGGAGCGCTCGATTTCATTGTGTACTTGTTTCCATGTACTACAGTGGATGAGTGCTCTTCGGATGTAGGCACCAATCGATGAAGTGGCAATGGGATCCCCCCTTGGAGTTTTAATGGCGAACTTCTTCATGGGCAGTATAGAAGAAGTATTCAGAAAAACAGAGAAACCAGACATATACTGTCGTTACATTGACGACATTTTCGTAAAGACCAAGAACACTAGTGAAGCTGAAAACTACGACTCCTACTACAAGAGACCTCCGAACTCACCTTCACTATGGAAGATAGTGTTGACGGAGCTTTGCCTTTCCTTGATATCCTAGTGAAACAAACTGAATATTCTTTTAACACAGAAGTTACAATAAATCCACAAACCCTGGACACTACCTTAATGGTTCTAGTGAGTGTCCTCAGAGATATAAGGACTCTACGATTGGTGCCTACATCCGAAGAGCACTCACTCATAAGAGAGATTTTGATCATCGTATTGATGTCTTGTGATTCATTTGCCAATAGGAACATTATTGAAAGTTATATGACAAAAAATATTAGCAATGGTATTTTTAGATTAGATCATTTTATCATTGAAAAAAATTGCAATCACATTACATATTTTATAAAATAATTTGATTATATGTATTTTAATGTTTGTTACATTTTCTCAATGTGTATTGTCTGTACATTTCCCAGTTTATTTTCATACCTCTTACATACCTATGTGTAACTTTTTTCTTTTCTATTTCCTTGAAGATGTGAAACATCATGAAAGCACTTGAGAATTCTAGTTTCTTTTCCGGTTTCCTTTGTGGTTATCAGCAATTTATTGGATCACGTGGTTTTGTGATTTTTTGTTTATTTGGATTATGAACTCCACGCACCTCTTCCAGAACTTCTGTTCGGTTTACCCTGGACTGTCTCCATTGATCACAACTCTTTCTTCTTCTCTGACTAAAGTTGCGATCGAAATTTCTACAAAATTGTCTCAGTGAACAAGTGATGCCAAAACCCATCCTGCCTCTACGTCTTTTGGATATGGCGGACCGTCCCTTTGATGACTTCCAACCCATCATTTTAAAGAAACACATAAAAATTAAGAAGATTCAAGTCAAAGAAGCCTCTTGGATAACCAAGAAAGATAAACAAGCTTTCTAAAATACTATCCCAGATGATTGGAAAGATATACTGTTGGACTATTGTTATCAACGACCTGTAAGTTAGCTGATTTGATTAAGAATAGTGACTGGACAAAGAATGCTAATCCTAATTTTGTAGTGAACTTATCGGATAAAGAACTTATTGAGGATGCTTCGGTTGCACTTGGCTACGGGTTAATTTTTGCTTATTCAAATATGGAATTGGACTATGTTGAAATCGTTAAATCGATTTCAAGATTTGAAAAATGTAGTGATTTATCTCTTGAGGAAAAGAACATTTGCAAAGGTATTGTTTATGCTTCAGTGAATAATCCACGTTTACCTAATTGTTCAGATAGGTAAGGCTTTAAGAGGTCTTAAAAAAGAGCAGATAAAGCAAGTGGGTAGTTATTTTGAACAGAGATGACTATTTGGCTAAGATGAGTAATCTTCTGTCTGATGATATTACTTACACTAAACTTCATACTAATCCTCTCAGTAAGGTAAACAGCCATTTTAATAAGACACTGAAATCTGCGTTAAAGGGAAAAGACGATTAAATCAAACGTTTTTCGACCATTACGCTTTTTCTTCCTTATATGGATGGTCTTGTAAAAACACACAGATCTGAAAACCCTATAAGACCAATTATTAGCTTAGTGAAATCCATCTCATATAATTGATCAAAATGCCTAGTGTCTTTACTCAGTCCGTTGGTTGGCACAATTTGCAATTCAAACATAAAAAGTAATGTTAATTTAGTTCATAAACTTAAGATTTTAAATATTATAATTTTAAACTTGTCAGTTTTGATATAACTAGTTTATTTGCAAAAGTTCCAGTAGATCATTTAATAGTTTTCCTCACTGAATTTTTAAACAAAATCTCACTTCCGTTGCCCTCAACTGAAATAATTGAACTTATCAAACTATATATTAAAGGTTGTAAATTTGAATTTAACGGTCAATTTTATTATCAGGAATTCGGAATGGCAATGGATAATCCACTATCTCCAGTCCTTAGCAATCTCTATATGGAATTATTTAAAAATAAATTACTAAGTGAAATTTTGCCACCAAATGTGATCTGGTATAAGGATTTAAATTAATTTTTACAGTCTTTGAATAATATAGTTATGGAACCGAACAGACAAGATCTGCTCCATGAGAGATGCGGTGAGGGCGGAGAAAAGGTACTTACGTGACGTTTTCCGATCCAACGGTTATCCGAGGACACGATACACCGGGAACACAATCCCCTCACACAGGACACAGGGTCACAGTTCCGTACATTAAAAGTGCATCAGAGGTAACGGCCAGGATACACCGGGACAAGAAAATACAGGTAGCACAGAAACCACGCAACACTCTACATCACAACCTCACCAGGGTCAAAGACATGGAAGCACCCACTCAGCAAGCGGGTGTAGTGAACCGCATTGGCTGTTTAGATCGTGATACAGATTACATAGGAGAAGCACGGTAGCAGCTAGCCACGGGAATTGGAGGACATGTATGTGTATGTATATATGAACATATATGTATATATATTATATTATATTATATATACATATATATGTATATATATATATATATATATATATAAATTCCTCTGAAGAAGCATAGAGTGAAACCGGTCAGGAATAAAACTCAGGAACTCGGAACTATACCCGTGACTTCCTTTTCCACCTTCATCAACTTGTCACAATGTACCAGCATATATATATATATATATATATATATATATATATATATATATATATATATATATATGTATATATATATATACACATATATGTATATATATGTGTATATATATGTATATATATATTCATATATATATATACGTATATGTATATGCATATATATATATGTATATATATATATATATGTATATATATATATATATTTATATATGCATGTATATATATACATGTATATATATATATATATATATATATATATATATATATAAATATATGTATATATTGAGACATTCTGACAGGTTGATGTAAGCGGAATAGGAAACACAGGAGTCTTAGTCTTGAGTTTATTCCTGACTAGTTTCGCAGGTATGCTTTTTGAAAAAGCATACCTGCGAAACTAGTCAGGAATAAACTCAAGACTAAGACTCCTGTGTTTCCTATTCCGCTTACATCATATATATATATAAATGTATATATATATATATATATATATATATACATATATGTATATATATATGTATATCATATATATATATATATATGTATGTATATATATGTATATATATATATGTGTGTTTATATATATATATATACGTATATATATATGTATATATACATATATATATATATCTATATATATATATATATATATATATATATATAGAAAGTAGGCCATTAATAATGCATGCGTTGTTAAAGTCAACAGCTGTGATAGCATTATTCTGTTTATAGAATTTCTTTTCTATGTTGCGCACCAATGTGCCGTTGTCTCGATGCAGATCTCTTAGTAGAGTACTGAAGTCCATGGTATTTTCCTCTAGACATCTTTCAGCCTTAACTGGCCATCTTCAGGAGGTGTTGACTGGTTAAATTGTTGACAGAGAATGACTCGGTTTGGCCGCATGTTGGTATATATCGGCGGAGAGCGGAGAGCTGAAACGTCCGCCCGCCAATCAGCGCACGGGATGCGTTCTCTGCCTTCTGGTTGGTAACGACGTTTCAGGCTGCTGCTGGATGTTGATAGCGGGTTTTTGATTGTAAATGAGCACCGCTTCTGTCATTTTTAGTCTTTTGGTGTCGTTATTCCTTTCGATGATGGTGGTAGTGCTTTCCATATGGTGCCTCTTAAGTGCGAGTCTATGCTCGTACAGGTAGTGTCTTCTTATGGCGCCGTCCTGCAGATGCACTGAAATCCTCTTTGACAGTGTTGTAGTGGTGACGCCGATGTACCGAGAATTTAGGCGACAGTCACCACTGGAACATGTGTGTTGGTACACGACGTTCACCTCTTGCATTTCACTGTTTCACCCTCTATTGTGTCCTCAAAACCACTTCCAGGAACTTGGCGGGCCTCTTGTGCAGCTGCCTCGGCCTCGGCCTGCACTGACTGTGGCTCACCTACCACTCTCCCGCGTCGGTCCTCCGTCAAACCCTCCAACACATCTCGCCATGCATGGTGAATTGTCTTTTGGGTCACATTTTTCCAGCAGTCTATCATTAAATCAATTACTTGCTTAATGTTATAATTTTCCAATACATGAGCACTTACTTTTCATGTTTACTGTCAGTTTCCACTTCATCAAAGTCATCAACATCATCATCATCACCACCACTGTCAAGAAAGTGTCGCATTAGCTGGGCATCCTTGGTGGCTTCCCTCATAATTCTGAACTGTTGTCTGGAGTATGCAAGCTTCATCAAAGAAATGACTTCTTGGTCAAGAGGCTGGATCAATGAAGTCGTGGTTGGTGGTAGAAATTCCACTTGTACATTAGGGTGTGCAGTTCTGAGAAGTGGTGAGTGGCCAGGGGCATTGTCGAGGAGTAACAATATTAAATCTAACGTTATAATCCTTGCAATATTTCTTCACCTGGGGGATAAGTGCTTCCTTCATCCAGTCCTGAGACAGTTTTGCCGATATGTAGCCCTTCTTTGAAGTCATTCAGTGCACGATGAGATTTTTCATGTTGTCTTGCTTGTAGGTGCGTGGTTGCTTTGCCCGATGAATAACTGTTGGTTTCAGGCGGCAGGTTCCTGAGGCGTTCATTGCAATCAAGAGGGTAAACCTTTCCTTGATGGCCTTCCTCCCTCGCACTTTGGCAGACTTAACAGTGATGAAGGTGCGAGGTGGCATGGTCTTCCAATAAAAGTTGGTCTCATCCATGTTGAAAATTTGGTCTGCAGTGTATTGGCTGTCCTCAATAATATTCTTCAGTGTTGCGGGGTACTCTCGTGCTGCCGTAGTGTCTGTACTTGCTGTCTCGCCTGATATCACCTTACTCTTGACTCTTTGACGCCAGACACAGTGGCGGTTGCTGAATGCCCATCATGATTGCAACACCCTTTTACAACTCCTTTGCCGTTGCCATTATCTCACGTGTTTCTACTGGATGGTTCCGTTTTGCCTGCCGATCCAAATATCTTGTTAGTAGCCGCTCAGTCTTCAGTAAAACCAAATTACTGCTACGCATGGCATTGCTGGCTGCCTCCGAGAATGCGAGGGTCATATGACTCTTGATGTGCTCACGCTTCTGGTAAATGCCTCTGGCTGTAGACTCATTAATATCAAACTTCTTTCCCACTCTTCTCTTCGTCTCGCCAGCATCAATTAACTTGACTACTTCCAGCTTCTGAGCATAAGTCAAGTTCTTGCGGTTCTTCACTTCCCTCGTAGGTGCCGCTGAATGACGCTCAGCAATGGTAGGAGGACGGTTTGGAGGGTTGCTGGCCATGAAGAAGCACAGATGTGACTACACTAAATGGATGGAAGCGAACCAGCTGAAATTAAATGAGAATAATACTGAAAAATGTGCTCCAAGACTACGCACACGTGTACATACAACACAGGAAGCTATCGGATAATGTGAAGAACAGTAGAAACTTGGAAGTGTTCAAAACGAAATTGAATACTATATGTACTGTAGTACTCACTTATTCACGGAATAGGACCTGAGAACAAGTAATAAATAATTTTTACAAAAAAATGTTGCAATTATCACGTGCCAACACTCACACACAGCACACCGTGTAGTAGCAGTGTGGTGGCCTGTACATGTAAACAAACCCTCGACCAATCAACGTGCGGCTCAAGCCAACAAAGATGGCCGCCGCCCGTGACGTCACGGGGGCACATGATAGCAGCTGCGCGCCGCGCGACATGAAAATTTGGGCTAGAGGCACGCGATAGCAGCCAATTTGATACGCGATATGGAAATTGTGTCAGCTTTTCAAGTATGCGCGATAGCAGTAAAAAGCGATAGCTGAACGCACGATAGCTGGGGGATAGGTATATATATATATATATATATATATACTGTATATATATATATATATATATATATATCTTTTTCAACCACATTAACTTTTTACTTTTAATTCCATGTCATCACGAACGAGACTGACAATGCGCTCGACGGAGACATATGCGGAAACTGATACGAAGTGAAGCCAAGGGCTCGAACCTCAGCTCAGACGTTTCAGTGCGCCATCAAGAGAGATATAAGTTGAGCACAATTTATTATATTTGTATGCTCGAGCTACATATGTATATATATATATATATATATATATATATATATATATATATATACATGTATATATACACACATATATATATATGTATATACATACATATATATATATATATATATATATATATATACATATATATGTGTGTGTGTGTGACGAGTTAAACACCATGTGAGGACGGAGCCTTTATTTGTACGACGTTTCGCTTATCACAGTTTTTTCAAGTACATTCGTAATAAGCGGAATGTCGTACAAATAAGGTCTCCGTCCTCACAGGGTGTTTAACTCGTCAGTCTTGTCGGCAACTGCTACTTTCATGATATATATATCTATATATATATACATGTATATATGTATATATATATATATATACATACATATATATATATATATGTATATATATATATATATATATACCCGTCTGGGGGTATTGGCTGCATATTATTGTGGCAAAGTGGCATGCAGTTGATACTTTAGGGTCTATATGGGGCGCCCCTACGGACCAGAGTCACACATAATTTTGGCTGTGATAGAGGAAAACTGTGTTCATAGAGAAATTATGACACTTTTACACTACGACTGTCCCTCCGTTATGTTGTCCCCTAACCCCTTGTTACTGTCCTGTACAATTTCTCTGAATATTCATTTCCTTTTTCGCCTACCTTCCCTGTGGTGGGGGAAAAAAATACTGCCACCAAGTAATTCCACTCGGATCGTAAGAGGCGAGAAGAAAGGGACGGGGATTGGGACTAGGCATCCTTCACCTTGTAGCCCCACACGAGACATTCCTAAAAAAAAAAAAAAAAAAAAAAAAAAAAAAAGCAAAGTCATAAGAGGGTCTGGGAGTTTTCCGACCAGCACCCTAAGGTTTGGGTCTTTTAATGTGTGTGGATGTGGTACAGATGAGAGTAAGAGGGAAGAGATAGGTAGTATGTTTGTGAGAAGAAAGATGGATGTGTTGGCTTTGAGTGAAACTAAACTGAAAGGGAAGGGTGAGTGTAAGTTTGGGAGTGTAAGTGGGAGGTTATCAGGAGTGAAGAGAGGGCGGGGGAGAGAAGGGGTGGCTATACTAGTAAGTGAAGAGATAGGTAAATGTGTAGTGGAGTGGAAGGAGGTTTCCTCAAGGATAATGTGGATGAAGGTGAAAATGGGAAAGGAGATGTGGGTTTTTGTAAGTGGATATGGGCCTGGCAGTGAGAAGAGCGTAGAAGAAAGGGAGGCTTTTTGGATAGATTTAAATGAGTGCATAAAGGATTTAGGGAGAAATATCAATGTTATAGTACTGGGAGACCTTAATGCTAGGGTAGAAATGATCCAATTGATGGAGTGGTTGGGAAATGTGGAGTTCCAGGAAAGAATCGTAGTGGAGAGTTGATGGTGGAGATGTGTCTAGAAAGAGAGTTGATGACAGCAAATACAGTGTTTCGGAAGAAAGTCAAGCAAAAGTACACATGGGAGAGGGTGGTGGAGGGAAGGGTTGTAGATAGAGCGTTAATGGACTATGTAGTGGTTAATAGGATTATGATAGGAAGAGTTAAGTATGTACATGTACTAAGGGGAGAGGGTGGGGGAATATCAGATCACTTTTTGGTGGAAGGTAAGTTGAGAGTGGAGGAGGAGTGGGAGGGAGTGAAAGATAGAGTAGAGCTAGGTGTGGAGGAGGAATGGGGATGGTTCAAGGAGGGAGTCACAAAGTGTGCAAGGATGGTGTGTGGAACAAGAAGGACAGGAGGAAATAGAAGGAAGGGTAGTGAATGGTGGGATGAGGAAAAAAAGAAGGTTGTAGAAGAGAAGAAGCAAGCTTTCACAGATTGGTTACAAAATAGGACGAGGGAGTCACATGGGAGGTACAAAGAAAAGAAAAGAGAAGTAAAGCAAAAAGTAAAGGAGGCAAAGAGGAGAGCAGATGTGAAATGGGGTAAGAGTATGACAGAAAATTTTGAAAGTAATAAAAAGATGTTTTGGAAAGAAATTAAGAGAGGAAGAGGAGGCGAATCAAGTAGAGAAGAAAAGGTAAAAGGTGCAGATGGAGAGATGATAATGGAAGAGAAGGCAGTAAGGGGAAGATAGGCAGAATATTTTAGGGAGTTGCTAAATGTGAAGGAGGATAGGGAGGGAAAGATAGCTGCAGTGGGAAATGCTAAGAAAATGAGAGTGATGAGTGAGGAAAATGGAGGAGAGATAAGGAAGGATAAAGTAAAGGCAGTTGTAAAGATGATGAAAGCAGGTAAGGCACCTGGTCTGGATGGATGCCATACAGAATGTCTAAAAATAGGAGGTACAGTGATGGTGGACTGGTTGGTGAGGTTATTTAATGTTTGCTGGAGAGAGGGTAGAGTGCCGGAGGAGTGCGTGTATAGTTCCACTTTACAAGGGAAAAGGGGACAAGTGTGAATGTAGTAGTTTCAGAGGGATTAGCTTGTTAAATGTAGTTGGGAAGGCTTATGGGAGGATCTTGATTGAGAGGATTAGGAGAGGAACAGAGGGAGTACTTGGTAAGGAACAGTGTGTATTTAGGACGGGTAGAGGTTGTGTAGATCAGATCTTTGTGGTAAGACAGATATGTGAGAAAGCTATAGGAAAGGGGAAGGATGTTTTTTGGGCCTTTATGGACCTGGAAAAGGCTTACGATAGGGTAGACAGAAAGGCACTGTGGGAGGTTTTGAGGATATACGGGGTAGGAGGAAAGCTTCTAGGAGCTGTCAAGAGTTTTTATGAGAGTAGTAGATCTTGTGTCAGGATTAGAAATGGAGAGAGTGAGTGGTTCGAGGTAAAGGTGGGACTTCGTCAAGGATGCGTTATGTCGCCCTGACTGTTCAACTTATACATGGATGGGGTAGTGCGAGAGGTAAATGCAAGGGTAGTGGGTTAGGGATTGGAGATGGTTAAAGAAAGTGGAGAAAAGTGGGAGGTGAGCCAGCTGTTGTTTGCTGACGACACTGCGCTTGTGTCAGGATCGGAGGAGGGATTGAGGAAGTTGGTGACAGCGTTTGGGAGAGTGTGTGATAGAAGAAAGCTAAAGATAAATGTGGGTAAAAGTAAGGCGATGAGATGTACAAGGGGTGAAAGTGGCAATAGTCTGGAAGTGAGCATTAAGGGAGAGCGACTGGAGGAAGTGTATAGTTTTAAATACTTGGGTGCAAATGTGGCAGAAAAAGGTGGAGTGATGGTGGAGGTAGAATGTAGATTGAGAGAAGCGAGTAAATGCCTTGGTGGATTAAAAAGTCTAATGAGGAATAGACATTTGGGAATGGATGGTAAGAGGAGACTGTATGAAGGAGTGATTGTGCCAACAGCACTGTATGGGGCAGAAACATGGAACATAAGAGAGGAAAAGAGAAGGAGTTTGAATGTGTTTGAGATGAGGTGTCTGAGAAGTATGATGGGGGTTACTAGGCTAGATAGAGTGAGAAATGAGGAGGTGAGGAGAAGAACGGGGGTGGAAAGGGAGTTGGGAGATAGGGTTGATGAAAGAATATTAGGATGGTTTGGACACATGGAAAGAATGAGTGAAGAAAGACTAGTAAAAGAGGTATGGAAGGCAGATGTGGAGGGAGTGAACATGAAGGGACGTCCTAGGATGAGGTGGATGGGTGGGGTAAAGGGAGGTTTGGGGAAGAGGGGAATGTCTGTTGAGGAAGGACGGGAGAGATTTCTTCCCGTCTTCTCCTTTATGCATGGGGGGACGGAGAGGGGTGGTCGCCGATTTAATGAAGCGGCCTTGCTGTGGATGTGCTGTGTCTTGCAACATTGCTTCTGACCCAGGGCAGTGGACAAGGTGCAGGGATGACCCGTCATCCAGAAGGTGCTAAGATGAGAGGGAGGGTGGAGGGGTGTGGAGTAATGTATATTCAGGGATGGAATGGGTGGGAATGATTTTATGCCTTTTCCTTTTTGGCTACCTCCCTTGTAAGGAAAAAAAAAAGCCTTGGTATATGTATGTATATATATATATATATATATATATATATATATATATATATATATTATATATATACATATATAATATATATGCGTGTGTGTATACTCGTGTATATATATATATATATATATATAATTTCATATAATCTATATACATATGTATACATATATATATATATATATATATATATATATATATATATATATATATGTGTATGAAGGTGGAAAAAAAAGTCACGGGTCTAGTTCCGAGCTTCTGAGTTTATTTCTGACCGGTTTCGCTCTAAGCTTCTTCACATTCCTCTGAAGAAGCTTAGAGCGAAACCGGTTAGGAAAAAACTCAGAAACTTGGAACTAGACCCAAGACTTCCTGTTCCACTTTCATCAACTTGTCACAATGTACCAGCATATATGTGCATATATTTATATGTGTGTGTTTATGTATATATATATATATATATATATGTATATATATATATATATATATATATATATATATATTGTCAGTGTATTTGGGCAGGAGTTTTTCTCTAATGCATGTTTCATTAAAAGTGATGGCTAGCCATCAGTTTTAATGAAACATATATATATATATATATATATATATATATATATATATATAAGTATATACAGCATATATATATACTTTTCTCTTAGGCAAGCTTGGTTAAAAGCAACTGCAAATTCAGCGCTGATAAATTTCTTCTTCAGAGTTTCCAACTTCCTGAAGGTATCCTGTATAGCAAGGGGTAAAGGAAATAGTAGATTTCCTTTTCCGGTCATTATTGGCTTGTCGTTTCGAGTCTCCCTGAGAAATGATCAAAAGGCAAAGATGGAACAAATGCATGGGTTTATATAGTACAAAGATGCAGAAATACAGCGTGTGATTGGCTGGAGGGATGACCTTTTCTCATCCCCTCATAGTTGAGAGGGCGGGACAGTTTTCCACGTACGCTCATTGGCTGGCTTGTCCTTTCTCTCGAGCCTCGCTACCTCGAGGTTGTAGCATGATGTTTTCCGTCTTGCCTTGGGGCTTGTCTCTCCTGAAAGGCTTAATACTTGGGAGTATAGTAGGGGCGTCTTGGTGGGAATTCAGAGACGGCCTACTATCAGCAATATACAAAGCTTTAAGGTAGGCAAGGTGGTTCTTGTCAGACTCTCTCTGAATGACGACAGTGTTCTGCCGAAGGACGTCACCTGTGAGCTGCTGGCCATGTTTCTCCAGGAAGTGACGTTTGGGACCTCCTTGAGTCAGATGATAGCTCAGGCGCCTGGAGAGTTTGGTAGTAGTCAGCCCTATGTAAGCAGCATAGGGCGTACAGTCCCTATTTGGGCAAGAAAATTTGTACACCAGGGCGTGGTGAACTATCGTTCTTCATGATGAGGTCCTTTGTGCGGCTGTTCCTGTAGTACACTACCAGCTTTACACGGTCTACGGGGTTTGTAACTTGGACATTCCTATCAATGATACTTCTCACACTCTTCTCTTCTTCGCGGTAAGCGGAAGACCGGTAAGCTCTATAGAAGAGGCTGTGAGTGGTTCCTTCTTCATCCACAGCTTGTAGTCCCTCGTAGCATTTGTTTAAAACAGTACGGAGGACACGTTGGCAATCCTGATTGGAATGTCCATTGTTGACTAACATTCGTGTTGCTCGGTCGAACTCCTTCTGAGTGGACGTCCAAGAAGAGCAATGGGTAAGGGCTCTTCTGTACAAGGAAGCAATGGTAATGTCCTTGTACCGCTGCGGACATTCACTCTCACCGCTCACCATTTTGCGTGAGAAGGACGTCCAGGGAAGGCAGGGTACCATATATGTATATATACATACATACATACATACATACATACATACATACATATATATATATATATATATATATATATATATATATATATATATATATATATATTTACTCCTACTTTTCCTACTTTCATGGGGGAACTTTGGGACAGACATAGTTCTGTGTGGGAGGAGGTGTCTTTTCTCCTTCAGTTAGTTTTTCCTCACGCTGCCGCCCCTACGCGCGGGGTTGATGGGGGGCTCATTCCTGACTCCGCCTTGTAGTAGAGTTTTCACGGCAACATTCCTCGGGACTCGAACTGGATTAATGATTTGTCAGGTAAGGCCGCTAAGCTCTTTGAAACCTCGTTCCTAAGTCAAGCGAACATTGTTTTGAGTCAGGTAAAAGCCGAAAAATGATTGCGTGCGTATGTGTGTGTGTGTGTGTGTGTGTGTGTGTATGTGTTAGAAAGCTCTTCTCACACAGTCAGTACATCTTCGTTTTCTCACCACGACCCCTTTTACTGGCGGCGCCGAGGGTCCCACAAAGAACTGCTGGTGCTGCGCCGTCGAGGGTTCTTGGCGTCAGAGTTGGGGCAGCAGGGGTGGGGGGGTGGGTGGGCATCCATCTCCAAGGCTCTTGTCCTAGGAGCAGTTATCGACGGGCATTGATCTCGAGAGGTAAAGGCTGCTGCTGCTCCTCCTCCTCCTCTGCCTCAGCTGACAAGAGCACCTTTGTGTCTTTGACTCCGTTTCCTCTCTTTCTTGGCAGGACCCCGATCTTCCCTTTGAAAGACACAGATCTTGTAATTAAATTCTCTGGGCGAAAGTGTATTTCATTCTTGCAC
>NC_134777.1:134785705-134788205 GCF_046742065.1 Oratosquilla oratoria
ATCAGAGTCTCAGGATAACGATGAGAAAAACCTCCAAAAATCTCTTCTTTCTTGTCAGTATAAGGTCAATCATCGTTTTATCGGTATATTGTTGTTGACTACTATTCCACCTACACCGTGTGTACCTCCGGGTGTCTATGTTTGTAGAATCTGTTCATAACATTTAGTTCAGCCCTGTGCAACCTGCGGCCCTCAAAGGCTTTCATTGCGGCCCTCCCTCCCTCCCTCCCTTTCTCCTAAAAATAGATAAGCTATAGTGCGGCCCTCAGAGAGAGAGAGATAGATAGTGTTACCAACAAGAGCCCACCGAAAGTTTGACTAAATTCATATTCTTGTGTACCAATTTCACCATATTTTTTCTATTTCGTTCACTAAGGTACATATTTTAATTATATTAGAACAGAAAAATAACACATTACTTGAAATTTTTAATTATTAGATTGAGTGATCCTTGGCTGTCTGTCTATGAGTCTGACACGTATGATTCACGTACTGTAGTATGGTACGTGTGTTAATGATCCCAGTTAACCAATATTAAGTAATTATTTATGTTTGTACATTATAATAATAAGGTACGGTAACCTCTTACTTGCTCATTTATAGTAAGGAAAATACATTTGTTTCGGACAATTCTTATTTTTGTGATCCCAATTGAAATAACATCATTAACAAACTAATTATCTATCTTTATCAGTATAATCTCACATAATATGTCTTCGATCGTAAGGTTATGTGGCCCTCCATACCAACAGAATCGTGACTAGTGGCCCTTTGGGAAAAAAGGTTGCACAACCCTGATTTAGATTATTATAGAAACATAAATATAACAGGTGCATTACTAGTCTTGTTCTTATCCCTGAATTTATAGTCTCCTATGATTTATTTATTTATCTATTTGCCTAGTGCGCTCATTCACGTCTCCCATGGTCACGACACTTCCGTACGGCGCCGACTACCTCTTTTTAATATTTCGCAATTCTTGGCAGAACTCTCTTTCCTCTCTTCCACTGACATGTGCTGTTGAGAGGCCTATAGTTATAAAATATTTATGTTTTCTTTTGCATTTCTAAGGGCGATACTAAGAAACTTAGTATTGATCAACTCTTTGTTAGACACTCCGACGCCATGATCCCTATTCTCACTCCCGCTGCATACGAAGTGATAATTGTCATGTAATAACTTTCTAACCTCACATGTGAGCCTGGTTTCACACAGTCCAAAAATATCGGTTCTTCTCTCCTTCATAAGCATTAGTAGCTCCTCCTTCTTTTCCACGTGGTGTTCCAACGTTTAAAGTATAATTCTCGAGGTCCCTGAACAGTTGAAATCCCAGCCTGTCAAGAGCTTCTTCAGCCGACCTTGGCCAAAGGTGCATGAATTAGGCGCGGGATTTGATTGACGCACCCTTACGTCAGAATTAAATATATTTTTAAAACACGTAGATTTAACTTAGAAGTAGGTGGCAATAATTCGTTAACCGCGGGGTCAATGAATAAAATACACTTTTCTTAGATGTAATAAGATGCTGTGGAGTTCGAAGTTTTCGAGATTCAATTGGGGAAACAATTAAACAACAAAGTCTTAATTGGCTCTTTTGTTTGTTTTCTCCATTTGCCCGTTTAGGTGTTTATCTATCTATGATTTTGTTCCGCATCGGGCCTTGATATGGACCGAAAGGTCTCTTGTTGATGTGCTTTGCTATTGGAGCCCATTGTTAAAATAGAATTATCAGAGAAATTTAGTTACTGACGGTGGCTTGAGGTTTTACATCAAAATAGAAACGGGAAAAGGTTAGGAATGTTCAAGTTGGGCGTATGGAAACAGTGTGTGTGTGTGGCTTTTAATTGTTATTCTTTTATTTCTACCCTTTCCGATATGGTGTATTATGGCCGTTTGCCAATGTAAAACATTAATAGAAAAAAAAAAAAAAATAGACGTCTAGTAGGCGAAAACCCAGTCGACTTTGTTGCTTAAACTACCTTAATTTTCTAAAACCAGAGATGGTAATAGCGACAACTGCATTTTCAACTCCAGGCTCGAGACTTGTGGATACTACTCGTATGTAGGGTCTAGAAGCCACGGGTAGTTCTTAATCCTTTTCCTACACACTAGTCTTGAAGGAAAGTTTAGCTCTAAACTAAACCATTGAAATTCAGCAGCTCATTTGGGCAGAGGTGATTTTATGCAAAACTTTTCAAGTCAATTTATAGACTTTTCGGAGGAAATACTGTTCTAAAGATACAAAACCCAAGCTAGACAGATTATAGTATGATGGTGCCCTTTGCTGGCCCTCTGCTCGCGTGAATTCTGCTTCAGTGTTACTTAGTTTTGATTAATGGCACATTACCATCGTGACTGAACTATGGTTGATTGTAATTTACCTATATTGATTGCCAGGCCTAACGTCCGGATAGTTGAGAGGTGTAATTTTTATGTTATTATACAAATGATATCCTTGAGGAAAGCAAACCTCATAATTAGTACCATTAAACAGTCAAAC
>NC_134777.1:134805705-134808205 GCF_046742065.1 Oratosquilla oratoria
TAAAGATTGTAATGAGGTCTACTGGGGTCAAACTGGTAGGGACCTCAATACCAGAGTAAAAGAGCACAAAAACTGTCAGGTATGCACAAAACAACTCCGCGGTCTTCCTCCATACATCAACAAAGGATCACCGCATAGATTGGAACAATCCAGAAATAATTTATAAATCCAATTGTAGCTTTAGGAGAAAGATAGTTGAATCTTTCCTCATTAAACACTTGCCAAGTTTCAATACATCAAAAGGACAATGGTCACCTGATTGTATAACAACTTATGCTGTGAATAAATTATTACCATTACCGAATCCGCCCCACCTCGGACATGTGACTTGAGCCACCTCCCCTTGCTCCTATTTTGTACTTTTCTCCCTGTATATATTCTTGTACATCTCATCTTGTATCTATATGCTGAAGGGAACCACAGTAGTGGTCGAAATATACAGTTCGTCTGTTTCTTTTGCTTTGTTTCTCCGACAGTGGGTAATTAAAACATATATATATATATATATGTACATATATATATGTATATATATATATACATATATATATATATATATATATATATATATATAGTGGAAGGACGGTGAGCTAAACACAGAGAACAGTTGGAGTTTTATTCACTGACGTTTCGTCATCACCAGGACATTCTCAAAGTACATACAATCTCAGAAAACGAACAGCTTATATAATTCACCCTTGCCGTGTTCCTCTCCCTCCATACTCTCATCCGTTCTCAATACTTCTTAGGTGACTCCGACCATGCCGCTTCTCCCTCCGTTCTCAATCGCCCTCTTGACCTCCTTGATGATTAAAGGGCTTGCTGCTCCTGCTAATTTTATAAACCCATCCATATGGTTGATTTAGGGGTGGGAGGTAATGTAAATTGTCTCCACTATTTTTCTTTTCTTTTTCCCTAGACCTTTGTGGAGCACCTCTAATTTGTTCCAATCTGGAAGATGACCATATTGGTCTGAGATTGTATGTACTTTGAGAATGTCCTGGTGAGGATGTAACATCAGTGAATAAAACTCCAACTGTTCTCTGTTCTTAGCTCACCGCCCTTCCACTCATTTGTATTCAGTTCTTCAACATGTCGAGTGGTGGTGAGAAACCAGGGACAATATGGAAGGAGTTTCGTACAAGCCGGAAAATCGACAGCTATCTACTTTGCCGAAGATTCCTGCAAGATTGCCTTGAGGAGAAAGTCCTACCCAGAGAAACACCCAAGGTGCTCAGAAAAAGCAAACCTTTTAGTGAAAGTGCTAGAGCGTTCTTATCAGAGACATGCGAAGACCTACTAAATGAAGTGGACAAACTACGTAATAGTGTTAACAATGTGAGATTACCACTGTTCTTGTCTCGGAAATTGGAACACGAAAATCATGTGCAGAGGGGCAGGTTAGAGAATAAATTAACTCGCCTATGTGATTAGAGTGAGTGGAACGAAGATGATAGAGACGACCTAATTGTGAATTTGTCTGACAGACAGTTATCAGTTACAGAAAAACAATCCCTCTCGCTTGGTCTTAAATTTTATATCGGTGTGAATAAGAGAGGTTATACTGATTACTCAAACAGGAACTACAGATGAAATGACAGTGACGTGGAAAAAGGTTTCAAACAAGGTCTAGTCACGTGCTTTCACACTCTAGCCAAGATCAATCAGTGTTCCATACCCAGATGGTTCAGATTAGCCTTAGAGAAACTAGGAAGGGACGATGACATAGTTATCACTAGTGCGGTTGAAAGTGGGGGAGTTGTCGTCATGAACAGGGTAGATTATGACACAAAAATGTTAGATTTGCTCAGCGACACCAGTACATATGAAGAGAAATATATTGGACACGGAGCTTTAGAAGAGGAGAAATTTAAGAAGGAAGCAAGGAAGATACTCACAAGAACCAGCCGGGGGGAAAAAGTTACTGGGTCTGTTAGAGAAAGCCCTTAAACCACCCAGTATGCGGGAACTTCTGAAAACCCATAAGTCAAACGTCCCGATGAGACCCATCACCTTTGGTATCGGGAGCACCCCACACAGACTGGCCAAATGCCTAGCCAAACCACTATCACAGAGGCTAGGTTCGATAAGTAACGTCCAGAAAAAAAAAAAAAAAAAAAAAAAAAAAAAAAAAAAATGGGGATCTGATCTTTCAGAAAAAGTGATGGCTAGTTATGATGTAACTGCGCTCTTTACGAATGTCGAGGTAGAAGGGGCGTTGGCAGCGGCAAAGAAGGTGGTAGATAGTTTGGATGAGGATGATTTACCAGTGGGGAAAAGTGATTACTTAAAATTAGTGTCTCTGTGTGTGAAGTTTGGTCCTTTCTTGTTCAACGGGAAAGAATACAGACAACACCGAGGACTTGCAATGGGTAGTCCTCTCAGTGCGGTTCTGGCCTCATTGTATATGGAAGTTTTAGAGACAGATTATTTCATAAAGATAATGGGTAAAGACACGCTTTGGCTGAGGTATGTGGATGACGTTCTCGTCATCGCTCCGAAA
>NC_134777.1:134813205-134818205 GCF_046742065.1 Oratosquilla oratoria
ATAGAAATAATAAATAAAAATAATAAAATAAAAAAAGAACAAAACTATGTGGCCGAAAGGTCCACAGGACATTTGGTACAATTAGGAAATTTGGTACTGTTTTACTATCCTATTAATTATAAAATTGTCTAGTTTAAATAAACCTAAACTCAAGTTAATATTATTATCAAAATTGTTCTTTATGAAACAGGATTCAATGATGTTCCTATCTAAAGCTGAATTACAATCAACAATTTTCTTAACGTTGTCCCAGTCAATGTTGTGGTTTGTGTCCCTAACATGGACAAAAACTCCACTGGACATTTGGCCCGTCCTTATACTGTACCTGTGTTGTTTCATCCTAATATTCAATTCTTTACCTGTTTGGCCAATATAACAGGAGCTACAGTTTTTACAGGGAATACTATAAACACATCCTACATTATGACAAGGGGAATTTTTAATAAGGAGTTCTTTGATGGTACTGTTTTTGAAAATAACATTAATATTAAACTCCTTAAGGATGCGAGGAAGTCTCACAAGATTATCATGAAAGGGAATTACTAACAGATTTTTCTTACAAAAAGTATCTTTTTGGGTTGTATTGAAATAAGACTTCCTGGCCCTATGTTGTGCTTTATCTATAACATATTTTGGATATTTCAAACCCGATGCAATGTCATATATTTTTCCTATTTCTTGGTCTAAAAATTCTGGACTACAAATTCTATAAGCTCTTAAAAACATGGATGAAAAAACAGAAACCTTAGTATTAATATGATGTGTAGAATAGAAATGAACATATGACAAAACATTGGTTGGTTTCCTAAAAATGTCAAACCTAAAACTTCTATCTTTTCTAATAATAGAAACATCTAAAAATGGCAATTTGTTATCTTGTTCTACCTCAATTTTAAATTTAATAGAAGGCACTAAGTCATTTAATTTAATAAGAAAATTGTCCAAATTAATATCAGTAGGCCAAAAACATAAAATGTCATCGACATATCGATACCAGATGACTCTACGGGGAAGAATACAAGGTAACAATTCCCTTTCAAAGAACTCCATATACAAATTGCTTAAAACTGGGGATAAGGGGTTTCCCATAGCCATACCAAAATTTTGAACATAAAATTCACCATTAAAAACAAATTTAGAGTTAACCACACAAAGTTTAATCAAATTGATAATAATGTCTACAGGTAAGGGTAAGTTATGTGAATGAAGTTCTTTTCTTAGAAATTCAAGCAAATCAAAAACAGGAACACGTGTAAATAAAGAATTAACATCAAAACTAACTAACTTGAAATCATAAGTAAGGTCTAGACTATTAAGTTTGCTGATTAAATCTTCGTTGTTCTTAATGTGAGAATGAGAAATAGATCCAACAAGGGGGCTCAGAATGGACACTAGCCATTTAGATAATTTATAAGAAATGGAGCCAGTAGAGCTGATTATAGGCCTAATAGGATGATCAGGTTTATGGGTTTTAATCAACCCGTACATATATGGTAAGGAAGGTGACAAAGTAGAAAACTGTTTAATGAGTAAGTCATTCCCTTTCAAAAACTTTTTAAGATTCTTATTAAATTCTGCATTAACTGACTCAAGTGGATCCTTGTGGAGCTTAGAATACGTGACTTCATCATTCAACAAGTCTTTCACTTTGTTAACATAATCAGCTTTGTTCAAAATAACCAAACAATGACTTTTGTCGTAATAGACGAAAACGTTCAGTATTCCGACTTTAATTTCCCTGTGGTTTCTGCAATATATATATATATATATATATATATATATATATATATATATATATATATATATATATATATATATGCAACAGTAATCACATAAAACACGTGAATAAAGATTTTTGCTTGTAACCACGAGGAAATTAAAGATCGGAATACTGAACGTTTTCGTCTATTAAGACATTTTCAAAGTACATAGTGTCACAACAAAGAATAACTTAAATATAATAATATAGAAAACAGGAGAGGTCACACAACGTAAATACGTAATTATCTTACAAAGAAACAAAAATATAAAAACAATAAATAAAATGGGTGACAATTAAATGACAATTGAAACAGGTGATAAAATGTCACACAGCATAAACCATAAGGATGACAAGAAATTGTTTCAAGTAATTCTTATTTGATAAGAAATATAATTGAATCGTGTCTCATTAAAAAAACTTTTAATGAAAATCTCAATTTAAGCACTGGTCTTTTTAAACTAGATAATTTTGTTATTAACCAAATTGTAGGACAATGTCCCAAAGCTCCGCCTTAGCCATCTTGTGTGACCTTTTTTCACCTGTGCCATCTGTCACCCATTTTTGTTTATTTTTTCTTGTTATTATTATTTTCTATTGTATATATGTATGTATGTATATGTATATATTTTGTTTCTTTGTAAGTCAATCTTTATGTTGAATCACATGTGTCAATTGTCACCCTTCTTATTTCTTATTATCTTTTATGTTGAATGTCCTTTTTTTCACCTTGTCATTTGTCATCCTTATGGTTTATGCTGTGTGACATTTTATCACCTGTTTCAATTGTCATTCAATTGTCACCCATTTTATTTATTGTTTTTATATTTTTGTTTCTTTGTAAGATAATCCTTACGTATTTACGTTCTGTGACCTCTCCTGTTTTCTATATTGTTGTATTTAAGTTATTCTTTGTTGTGACACTATGTACTTTGAAAATGTCTTAATAGACGAAAACGTTCAGTATTCCGATCTTTAATTTCCTCGTGGTTACAAGCAAAAAAAAAAAAAAAAAAAAAAAAAAAAAAAAAAAATATATATATATATATATAAATTTATATATATATATATTTATATATATATATATATATATATACATGCATGCATGCATAAAGCTGTCCGTCGATTTCGACGATGACGTCACTCCATGCGAAGGAGTTGAAAGATGAAAGAAATTCAGCGTTGATGGGTCTTGCGGTGGCTGACGAGTCCAATGCGGGCGGCACATACACGTCCACAGATGCCATACACGTACTCTCCACCTGGGAGAGCTGGACGATGGCGCCTAGCTCGTCTTTCTTCAGCCACTCTGTCATAATTTTTGTTGAATGAGGTCATTCCCGTCTGGCAGGTCGCCTTCCACTCATCTCTGTCTTCAGTTAGTGTTTCTATTTGCATAGGTTGGATGCCACACTTTTTCAAGTTGGCTTTCAAGCAGTCAGCATATATATATATATATATATATATATATATATAGTATATATATATATATATATATATATATATCTACATATACGTATACACACACACACACACACGCACACACACACACACACACATACACACACACACACATACACACACACACACACACACATACACACACACACACACACACACACACACACACACACACACACACACACACACACACACACACACACACACACATATATATATATATATATATATATATATATATACATACATACATATATGTATGTATATATATACGTATATATATACATATATATATATATATATACAAAAACGAGTAAAAAGAAATAATCACGAGTTTCTTAAAACCATGTACTTTAATGCTCGTAGTTTTAGGAACAAATTCCAAGAAATCCAGGCGTATGTCGTAAACGAAAACTTCGATATGATAGTAATAACAGAGATATGGTTAAATGGTAAAGAGTTTGAAGCTAAATCTAATATTGCTGGATTTAATCACTTTCATCAGGGTAGAAACCATAAGAAAAGTGGGGTGTTCTGTTGCACACTAAATGCAATGTCTATGCCTGTGTGTTAGAGCAGGTGAAACAGGATGCATATGATAGTTTGCGGGTAGAATTAACTCAAACAAATGAACAAAAAGTGAATGTAGGTGTAATATATAGGCCAAAAACATTATCATTAGCAGATGACAAACTGTTGTTTCAAGAACTATCTAGTGTCTGCAACCGGGACTTATTGATAATGGGTGATTTCAATTTTACTGACATTGATTAGATGACCCTTGAACATGGCCATATTAGTAGCTTGATAGATTTTCTCGGTGACAGTTACTTAGTTCAGCATGTAAAAGAGCCCACAAGACATGGAAATTTAGTCGATCTTTTGATCACTAGCCGCGAAAGCAAGATAACCAATGTAGAAGTTGGTGAAACTATTGCAAGTAGTGATTACAACTTGGATTCAAACTGATAAAAAAAAAAAAAAAAAAAAAATGGAATAGATATTTGTGTATCTAAAATACCCGACTTGAATAAAGTTCAGTTTATAGGACTACGTCAGGAGCTTCAGCTTACAGATTGGGAGGCAAAATTAAGCGAAAGACCAGGAGAGCATATATGGGAAATATTTCAAAATACGCTTACTAACATGATTGATACTTACATCCCGTTTAAGGACAGATGCCCCCAAAATCAGGCTCGTCCAAAATGGCTTGACAAAGAAACTTAAAAAAGTATTGGAAAAAAAAAAAACAGGCTTGAATAATGTCATCCGTAAATCTTAGGTGGTTCAAATATTCGCCATTAATCTTCAAACCCTTCTCTTCCTAACTCAACCTTCTGAAAATCTCTTCCAAGCAAGCTGTAGATAATTCGGGTGAAATTGTATCGCCTTGCCGTACTCTTTTTTCGATCTTCATCTTTTCTGTATCTTTATGTAGTCGAATTATAGCGATACCTTTCGCATACATTTTTTCTAAACCCCTACGATCTGTTCGTTTGTACCCTGCTTGCGTAGCGAGTTTAGTATTACTATTTGTTCTACCTAGTCAAAGGCCTTCTCGTAAACTACAAAAGCTAAACAGAGAGGCATATTATATTTTGCCGTATTCTCGATTAGTTGGTTCATCGCCTCTAAATGGTCTAGAGTCGAATATCCGTTCCTAAAGCCTGCCTGTTCTCTCTTAGTTTCCATCTAAAACTTGACTTAGTCTGCTTGTAAGGATATTGGAGAATACTATATATTCATTTGATAGCAAGCTAATCGGTCGATAGTTACTAAG
>NC_134777.1:134823205-134825705 GCF_046742065.1 Oratosquilla oratoria
CGATTTGTCATGGATTGGACTTGTGAGTAGATCGGGAGATGTATGTTTTCCCTTTATATAAATTTATTTAAATTGTTGTACAATGTTATCATTGTGTATATTGTTTGTATTTGGTTTTTGTAAAATGAACATGTACGAACCAAGTGTTCTACTCGAGAGCTTTCCTGCGGTTTCACTTAGAAAACCCACGTAATGCAGTTTCAAGCTCGCCTCCGTGGTGTAAACACGAATTGTCATTGAGCTTGATATGTATTTATTCAGTGACTTATTTGTTTCTTTGGCCACCCTAGTACAATATATATATATATATATATATATATATATTTATATATATGTATATATACATATATATATGTGTGTATATATATATATATATATATATATATATATACACACATACATACACACAAACACACACACACACACACACACACACACACACACACACACACACACACACACACACACACACACACACACACACACACACACACACACACACACACACACACACACACACACACACACACACACACACACACACATATATATAAATATATATATATATATTTATATATATATATATATATATATATATATATATATATATATATATATATATATATATATAAAAAATATCAAGGACTACTATTACACAGGACGTGCGCACCCAGATCCCTGGGTCCGCTAGCGGAGGCCATTGCTCTCTTTGTAACCTAACATTTTATATTGGACAAATATATCAAAACTAGAAACCTAACATTGTATATAGGACAAATATATCAACTATTGACTTATTCAATGCAGTATAAGTTAATATAAAAATTTATAGTGAAATAAGGAACTATTTTTAAGGCACTGTTATGCTTTGAAATGCCAATTTTAGCCGGATTTAACAGGTATTATTGTATGAAGTCAGTGGACACCTGGGTTGGCGATTTTTTTTTTTATCTTTTTAAGAATATAAAAGATCGATTTTTTAATTTGAATCAGATTGATTTGATTTAAATAGATTTTCTTGTAGATTTTAAATATTGTGGGATTGGTATCTGATTGGTAAAGGACATTTTTAGCATATCAATATAAGGAGCAGTGTTATATAGACTTGCCACAAGTATACAAGGAACGGTATAAGCATACATGTAGTATATATCACTGTGCAGCCCTCAAGTTTCAACAAGATTCTTGTTGAAACTTGTTCTAGGTAAGCAGCTTCTTACTGAGTCAGTTGCTGTTTTGGAATCAACCTGGAATGATGTCTTCTGGACCTGGCTGAGTGGTTCTTTCAGGCAGAAAAAATGATCCTGTCTGGAATTATTTTGAAAAACTACCAACAACTTCTCGCAAAGGGTACCGAGCTAAATGCAAAGACTGCAGCCAGTAACTACAGGGCATTGTGTCAAGATTAAAATCTCACAGAGATAAATGCCAAGGTCAGCCACAACATACAGAAGAAGAAACTAATGACCCAGGTAAATAATTTTACTTATATTGTGTGCATTTCTCCCTTTTAATATGCAACTATATAAATTTGGTGAACAATGGAGAGCATGTGCAATAAAAATGTGAAGGCCTAAAGAGATGATACTTCAACTTCATTACTTCTAAATTTGGGTAATGACTATATCACTGTTTCCACTCAACTTTGGGGCCTAGATGATTGTTATTCATTTCATTCATCATTGTGTAATATATTTCATAGGTTCCATTGGAATTCAGCCCACATGGGATTCAGCTAACCTACCCCACCTAACCCATTATTTATAGTGAATTTAAAAGTAGACTGAATCTTGTGTGGACTGAATTCCAAGCCCACCTATTTCATATCCTGTTAATTATTTCCAAATGATTTAGTGGTTTGTGTGAATATGATCATTATCTAAAAAAAATAATTACTGTACTCAAAAGTAGCCTAAATCACACTATATTAATTCATTTATTTATTCATTTATAAATTATACAATATGCTAATATTTTCTGTTTCCATTTCAGGATCTGTATCAACAACTTCAATCCCTTCATCATCGGCTCCACTTGAATTATCTGCAAACCTGACTCCACCATTAAAAAGGTCACTATCAGACTCCTCCACAGGCGCCACTTATGCTAAATCATTTTCATCTAAAAGAAAGTCATCAACATCTCTGGACAGATTTATCATAAAAACTTCAGCCTCTCAAAAGGAAAATCTCGACAAAGAAGTTGCAAGAATTATATTTGCTACAAATTCACCATTTCGTCTTGTTCAGCATCCTCAGTTTCTCAAGATGGTTCAGAACCCGAGGCCAGGTTATATTCCTCCATCCAGAAAAGATATTGCTGATAAGTACTTGGATCTTGTGTATGAAAAGAAATATAAAAAGTGTGCAGATGACCTGAATAATGAAACTGTATGTCTTTCAATTAATGGGTGGTCTAACATCCATAATGAGCCCATGATATGTGTCATTCTAACAACATCCACTGGTCAGATTTATTTAGATGACACAATAGACACATC
>NC_134777.1:134830705-134845705 GCF_046742065.1 Oratosquilla oratoria
GGTTGTAGTTAGAAGGCTTGAGCACCAGTTCGGAAGTCAGAAATGATTTGATGTTTTCGAAAGATGTCTGGCAGGATGGGGACCACTGGAAGGATTTGGCGGAGCTGGTCAGGTCGGTAAAGGGAGCCACGACGGTGGAGAAGTTCTTGCAGAAGGGGTGATAATATCCGGCCATCCCAAGGAACCTCATCACCTCCTTCCTTGTCCTTGGTGTAGGGAAGGCTAGGATTGCTTCTACGTTGGCTTTCTTGGGCCTCACCGAACCATCACCTACGGTGTGGCCTAGGTAAGTCACGGTCCCTCGAGCAAAAACGGACTTCTGTAAGTTGATCACCAAGCCCACCTCCTTCAGACGATGGAATAGACCATCTAGTCGGGCCAAATGGATCTTTCCAGTTGTCAGCTACCACCACCACATCGTCGAGATACGCTCCTACTCCAGGTAGACCTTGGATGACAACATCAATTAACCTCTAGAAGGTAGCAGGGGCATTAGTAAGTCCAAACACCATCACTCTGTATTGATACAGACCAAAAGGGGCTATGAAGGCAGAGATGGCTTTCGCTTCTTGGATTAAGGCTACTTGTTAATAGCCTTTTAGCAAGTCTATAGTAGATATGAAAGGTGCATCACCTATCATATTTAGTAACTGTTCAATGAGAGGCAATGGGTATGCATCCCGGATGGTGACATTATTTATCTTACGATAGTCCGTACACACACGAAATGAATTATCTGCCTTTGGTTTGAAAAGGCAGGGTGAAGCCCAAGGGGAATGGCTAGGTTCTGCCGAACCATGATCTAGGAGATACCGGACTTCTTTTCTAAGTATTTCAGTTTTTCGGGGTTTAGGGGATATGGACGCTGTTTAATGGGGACTTGATTTGGATCTTTTAACTGAATATTATGTTGGAAAACATTGCATAAGTCTGGGTGGTCTAGGGTAATTTCTGGAAACCGTTTTATGACACTGATTAATTGAGTTTTTTGACTTGGGTGAAGCCCAGAGATATACTTATCCAGGTGGTGCAATGTTTCCCTATTGGAGAAGGCACTTTTGGGTAGGGGGAAATATGTAGTTGGGGTGCCTTCGTCCTTCGACGATGTTACAGGATTCACAATAGACATGGGCACGGTCTTGGTACCCTCCTCTGGTGGTCTGGAAAGGTAACGTTTGATAAGATTTATGTGTACCAGCTATATAATTTAAAGGTCCGTTTTGTTCTAGGATCTTATATGGTCCAAAGAATTTTTTATGAAAAGAGTTAGTTGATAGAGGGAGAATGGCTAACACCCTATCTCCTACCTTGAAAGTTTTTAATTTGGAGGTTCTATCATACTCCAACTTCTTTTCTGGAACTGGGAAAAATGGGTCTTGGACAAGATTCCCACCTCCTGCAATTTACTTCTTAAATTCTGGGCATATGTATGCACATTCGTTTTCTCCTGATTAGATTTAAACCAATGTTCTTTGAACAAGGTCAAGGGTCTTCTAAAGGATTGCCCGTATAATAATTCAAAGGGTGAGAACCCCATGGCCTCATGGTTAGCTTCTCTGATGGAAAAGACAATCCAATCGAGATTGGAGTCCCAACTGGATCCTGTATCTAGGCAATATTTGCGCAGCATGGCTTTCAGCGATTGATGGTGCCTTTCCAGACAACCCTGAGATTGCGGGTGCTAAGCGGAGGATGTAACATGCTCTATCCCTAACTCCGCAAGGACCTGGTTGAAAAGAGAACTGGTAATATTGGTTCCTTGATCAGATTGAATTTGTCTAGGGATTCCTTTAGAGGTAAACATTGACAATAAGGGTTTACTGATCGATTGAGCTGAAATTGATTTAAGAGGAAATGCCTCCGGGTAACGGGTAGCCACATTGCAACAGTTAACATGTATTCATTACCCTTCTTTGATTTAGGTAATGGTCCCACGCAGTCTGTTACTATTATATCAAAGGGTTCCTCACTGATAGGAATGGGCTTAAGTGGGGCTTTAGGAATTTTTTTATTTGGCTTACCCGCCGCCTGGCAGACGTGACAGGTCCTGATGATGTTAGATGTCTTTTCGCATTTCCGGCCAGAAAAAATGATCAAGTATCTTGAGGTATGTTTTTCTCACTCCTAAGTGTCCTGCGAAACCATCATGAGCTAATTTCAATACACTACAACTGACTGAGCGAGGAAGTACAACTTCTGCTAGGGGGTAAGACGTTTGACTTGTAGGATCAGACAATAAAACCTTTTCACCTGTAAATGCATTGGATATATTGGGAATGACATCGGAGAGGAGAATTGACTGAGCTGCCCCTGTATCCCTGAGTATGGTAGCGGGGTAATTAGGACCACCTTTATGTAAGGATACTCTTCCTTAGAAAATGTATGGGTCAAAAGAAGTATGAGGATTATGAACATTAGAGGCTGCAATAGGTTTAGATTGTTTGAGGCTTTACAACTTGGATGATTACATTCTTGAATGGAGTGATCTGTCTTTTTACAATAACTACACTTTACTGTTGTTTGCAGACGATACTGCGCTTGTGGCAGGGTCAGAGGAGGGATTGAGGAAGCTGGTGGCAGAGTTTGGGAGAGTATGTGATAGAAGAAAGCTAAAGATAAATGTGGGTAAAAGTAAGGTGATGAGATGTACAAGGGGTGAAAGTGGCAGTAGACTGGAAGTGAACATTAAGGGAGAGCGACTGGAGGAAGTGGATAGTTTTAGATACTTGGGTGCAAGTGTAGCAGGAAAAGGTGGAGTGAAGGTGGAGGTAGAATGTAGATTGAGAGAAGCGAGTAAATGCCTTGGTGGTTTGAAGAGTATAATGAGGAATAGACATTTGGGAATGGATGCGAAGAGGAGACTGTATGAAGGAGTGATTGTGCCAACAGCACTGTATGGGGCAGAAACGTGGAACATAAGAGAAGAAGAGAGAAGGAGTTTGAATGTGTTTGAGATGAGGTGTCTGAGAAGTATGGTGGGGGTTACTAGGCTGGATAGAGTGAGAAATGAGGAGGTGAGGAGGAGAACAGGGGTGAAAAAGGATTTGGGAGATAGGGTTGATGAAAGAATATTAGGATGGTTTGGACACATGGAAAGAATGAGTGAAGAAAGACTAGTAAAAGAGGTATGGAAGGCAGATGTGGAGGGAGTGAACATGAGGGGACGTCCTAGGATGAGGTGGATGGATGGGGTGAAGGGGGCTTTGGGGAAGAGGGGAATGTCTGTTGAGGAAGGAAGGGAGAGGACGGAAGACAGAGGTGAGTGGAGAATGGTTGTATATGGATGATGTTGTGACTGCATGAGGAGGAATGGGCGGGGTGGGTGGGGGGTGAGGTAGTATGTGTGAGTAATTTTTGACGCAGCCCGAAGGGATTTCTCCCCGTCCTCTCCTTATATGCAAAGGGGGACGGAGAGGGGGGGTCGCCGATTAAATGAAGCGGCCTTGCTGTGGATGTACTGTGTCTTGCGACACTGCTTCTGACCCAGGGCGGTGGGCAGGGTGCAGGGATGACCCGTCATCCAGGAGGTGCTTAGATGAGAGGAAGGGTGGGAGGGGTGTGGAGTGTATTTAGGGATGAAATGGGTGGGAGTGTTTTTATGCCTTTCCCTTTTTGGCTACCTCCCTTGGAAGGGGGAAAAAGCCTTGGTATATGTATGTATGTACACTTTACTGGCTGGGAAATACGATTATAATTGATGTTACTTTCTACTTTACCACTTGCTCCTTCAGGGCGATAACCAGAAGAGGATCTCACATTGGGGCTTTGCCTGCGAGTTCCGCTTCCCCACGTCTCTATAATTAAGGCTTGGGCATCCACTAACTCTGCCGCCTGGATCAGGTCTTTTTCCCTTCTGTCTTCTACATATCTCAAAAAGTGAAAGGGGATTTTACTTTTCCATTCCTCCGTGAGAATAGTATTGAGGAGTTCTGAAAAGGTAGTTACATTTATAGCTTCAAACCATTATTTACACTAAGTTTTTCTGAGGCAAATTCAACATAAGTTTGGATATGAGATTTTGTTAAAGATATAAATTTTTGTCTATAGCCATCAGGGGTTAGAGCATAAGCATGTAGAACCTGTTAACGAAATCGTAATCGTCGGGCCTGTCTAAATTATTGTACACCTGAAGAGCTTTTCCTGTTAATTTCTGAGTTAGTATTGTAAGCCAACCAGTCACCTTTGGGCCACACCTGTTTGAGAGCTATAGCTTCAAAGGTTTTGAAGTAGTCGTCTATATCCTCTGGTAAAAATGCAGGGATCAAAGAAGATAAATTACCTACATTAAGTCGTACTTCTTTCTCCTGAAAGTCTAATTCTCTTTCTTTGCTTTTCTCTTGTATTGCGACTTCCTTAGTTCTGATGCCTTTTTCCAATTCTAATCTCTCTTTCCAATGCTAATTTCTCTTTCCAATTATCTTTCCCATTCTCTTTCCTTTTCTAATCTTTCTCTTTCCAATTTAATTTCTCTTTCCTTTTCTTTTTCCCACTCTAATTGAATTTTCTAATTGAAATTTATATTGTAGTCTTAATTGTTCCAGTTCCATATTATCTGCAGGTTTGGTTGTTGGGGATTGTCTGGTAGGAGACTGTTCAGGGCTTAGAGACCTGGCCGTTGCTCCATCCTGGTCTTTAGGGAATGTTAAACTGGGGTAGTCGGTGTGTCTATGGCTACGGTCTCTATTATTCCTAATTGAACCAGCTGTTCCACCACTATTTTCTTTATTACGCTCTTTGGCTTGGAGGACTGATTATAATCTATATTTTAGTATCTTGTTATGTCCTTCCAATCATCCTTTGTAACTTGTCCCTGTAAGGTTACACACGAGGGATTGGCCACAAAATCTTCCAAATTGAACATTTTACTGAAACTTGAGAACTAGTCGTAACTAGTTGTTGATAGACTAGGATGTGTGGGTTTAAACAAGAATAGCCCTTCGATAACTTAAACAGGCCCTCTGATTCCGGTTATTGTTATACTCATCAATCTAGCCTATGATTTTCTTTGTGTGAAAAGATGCTCTTCTATATAGAAATTGATTTGATAGCGATACTTGATATAGAGATTTGAATGGATACTTGGATACTTGCATGGAGTATTCGATTGAGACAGTCATCCAACTAAAGTTACTTGAACGAAATGAAATGAGATTTGGGTAAGGATGAATACACCGATACTTGAGCGATAATTGATACTTACGATACACGAACAAAATGGGTCTGGAGGAGTTTTTTTTATTTTTTTATTTAACTTATTACGCATTAGCGTCATACAGTGGGGGAGGTTTTCATAATGAATGTAGGAAGGCAACTGGTATGCACATGCTTACACACGTACACATACACTTATATACACAAACAAATACATAGGTTGCAGGTAATATATATGACACTGGGTATTGTACATTCATTCAAAGGGGAATAAGACTGAGATGTCACGCAGGGCATCAGGTATTATGAGAACCCACCAAAGCGGGGGTAACGGACAAGTATTTCATCTAGTCTATTTTGTGATAGGAGTTGACGACAGATTGCATCTAATGGTAGTCCCTGGGGTATTAGATGTTTTACAGTGGGGCACGCTAGGCAGTAGTGCTCGATGGTGTTGGCTAGTGGAGCGTGGCATAGGCGACATTCTGTGAATACAGGCTCGCCCTCCACCCCGGCGACCTGCCACGGTGGACGGTAGCCTAGTCGCAGTCGGGCTGAGACAACATTGTGGCGAAGAACCATAAGTCCCTTGCGGCGGTACTTGTATTTGTGGCGGCATACGGATTCGTAGTGGGTGATGGTGACACTGAAGGGTCTCTCGGTGTCCCGTCGACGTTGCTCAGGCAGAAGTGCAGCGGAGCGGACCCTGTTGAGGTAACATAGCAGGGAGAGAGGTCGTCCATCACCACGACGGGGGAGTCGGCAGGCTTCTTTTGCTAGGCGGTCTACTTTGGTGTTGTGGTGCAAACCTACATGAGATGGAATCCAAATAAATTCAATGCAGAGATTACGGATAGTTAGTAGGGATAGAAAGGAAAGGATTTGTTGTACAACAGAATGGTGAGTGGGATGAATAGCGGTGAGGGATTGCAGTGCAGGCTTAGAGTCACATATAATGACAGCATTCACTCCTCTTTGGCAAACGAGACTGATAGCATCTAAGATGGCGTATAGTTCACACAATGTGGAGCTGGAGTGATCTCTGAGTCGACGGCCGACCCAGCCCTCAGGAGGCGGCGGTATGTCAGGTGAGTAGACTGCTCCTCCAGCTGCACCATCCGATTGTAGTGACCCGTCAGTGTAGAGGCGATGCGGAGCAGTGATGGAGGATGTTACCTGGGTAACATGTTCCAAGGCTAGCTGTAGTTGTAGAAGAGGTGGGTCATATTTTGCTGTAGGAGTGAAGCTAACCACAGGCGATGGTAGCGTCCACGGGGGAGGGCCTGGGGGTATGTCAGCTACTGGTACTTGTAAATCTAGGCTGCGAATGAAGGAGGAGATAGACTTTATAAGACGGCGACCGGGGGGCATGAGGCGGGGGACGGGCGGAGCGGGGCCGAGAGAATCTCTGACCAGTGCTGTGAAGTGCGGTGAGATGTGGGGAAAGTGTATACACTTAACTGTGAGGCAGGTGACATTAGAATAAATCCTCTCAACTAGGGATGGAAGCCGTAATTCCCGTTGCATGTTGACAATTCTGGTAGTCATTGGGCAACCGAGAATGATTCTCATGGCTTTATTCTGAAAAATCTCCAGTGGCTCTAAAGCATATCGAGGAAGTTGAATTAAGGCAGGGGAGAGGTAATCAACAACAGAGCGTATAAAAGTAATATAGACAGTTCTGGCCACGGGGATGGAGATACCGGAAGAGCTGTTGGTGAGCCACTGGAGAGGCCGGAGCCGACGTTGTAGACGATCTAGCAATTCACGAATTACGGTATGGGATTGACGCCGGGCAGAAAGAGTTTCCGAGATTCGTACTGGTGCACCAAGGTAGCAGTACTGGGAGCTTAGTGGGATGATGCAGTCTCCAATCATGAACTCTGGCAGCGTGGCAGGAGGGCGGTAGGAGAAAATTCTGCTCTTCTGTGGGGAAGCAACAAGGCCACAGTTAGCAGAAGCTTGGGAGAGAGAAGTAAGAAAGAGTTGTAGGTGTGTTGGGGAGGTAGTGTGAATACATAGGTCATCTGCATAGCATGTAATTGTGACCTCAGGAATAGTGGGCAAAGACGTGAGGAGACGATGCATAAGTATATTAAAGAGAAATGGACTTAGTACCCCTCCTTGAGGAGTGCCGAGATGAAAATCCCGTGAGGAGCTGTAGGCACCGCTAAAGAAGACACGGGAGGTTCGGTTACTGAGGTAGCCCTTAATCCATCGTAGTAATTTACTCTTAATTCCAAAGTCAATTAATTGATCTAAAATAACGTCTCGGTTTGCTATATCAAATGCACTTTTTAGATCTATAAATGCCACAACACTGTCACGGGAGAGGCGAGAATATAAGTCGACGAGGCAGTGATGGGTGCTGCGTTGGGGTAGAAAGCCGAAGAGACGTGGAGAAAGGCGATCTTGTAGTTGGTACATCAGTCGGGTGAGCAAGATTCTTTCCATTACTTTGCAGAAGCAGGATGTAAGGGAGATGGGCCTGAAATTTGCTGTACCGGGCTTGGGTATGGGGATTATTGTACTCGTGGTCCAGGCATGTGGGATATATCCATCTCGTAGACACATATTGTAGAGGCGAAGGAGGGGGTTACCGGGTACACGGTGCAGTAATCGTAGCACATTGTAGGTAATGCCATCATCCCCAGGGGACGTGGCTTTACCTCTCAAGAGAGCACGTCGTAGTTCATCTTCAGTGATTGGTATATTTTCTTCATCATCCTCTTGCAGCAGAGCATGTACTAAGCGGAGTCCACGAGCAAAAGCACCGGAGGAGAGGGCATCCTGGACGGGGGTAGGTAGGTTGGCAGGGTTGGACTGGTTTGACCACGTGACGATGAGCTGTTCGGCAAATACGGTGGGGGAATGATGACGGGCAGTAGCAGGAGTCTTCTTAATTACCATGCGAATAAGGTGCCACATGGAGGCTACACTAGTTTGGTGATTAATTCTGTCCGTGAATCTCTTCCAGGAGTCAGTACTTACACATTCTAGGAGGGTTGTCAAATCGTCTCTGGATTGCTGGTAACGATGAAGTAGTTCAGGAGATGGGTTAGTTTGGAACATGAGTCCAACGCGCTCCGCTTCTTTCTGTGCGTCCTGAAGTCGGGTGTCTAGGTACCACGAGTGAGGAGGAGGGCGACGTTGGAGGTGGGGTCGTGATACGTAAAGCCTGTAAAAGTCGTGGGTGGCGGAGACAAGGCTATTGTATAACTGGTCGGGGGAGGAACAGTCTAAGGTAGGTAGTATGCAGGTCATGTATGAAATGTACGTCGGGCAGTATTTGGGGGGTATGGTGAGGCGTAGGCGTGTGATAGGGGGTGTAGGTATCGTAGGAAGAGAATAGTGGAAGAGAAGAGCAATATGGTCTGAGAATAATGCAGGTACTGAGGAGCACTGGATGCGGGATGATACCAAGCCAGAGGTGAGGACGTGGTCCAGGGTGCCTCCCCGGGAGTGTGTGGCGCCACCTGTGTCCCAGCGGGTCAGATGATGTTGTCGGATGAAGGATAGTAGGTGAACACCAGGGCGGTTAGTGGTGCCAGGACGATCTCCCAATGCAGGATGTCGAGCATTGAAATCCCCTGCGTATATTATACCTTTGATCGTAGGTGGTGGAAGAGTGGTTGGACGAAGACGTGCGGGAGCAGAGTAGATATTGCAGAGCTGTAGGATTCCGCCCCCAATTTCTATCTCGAAGAGTTGGAATGTTACGTCAGGGTCTGTAGAGGAGCGCAGAAGACGGTGTATCAGTGTATTGTGTATGTATGTTAGAAGACCGTTTCGTATCGTATGAATATAGGGGATATATCCGGGAAGGGAGGGTGCCTGTGGTGCAGTGTTGGGCCGGTTTGGAAACGCCTCCTGTAGAAAAATGACACAAGGGTGATGTGTCTGTACATATGCCTTCAATTGTGTGTACTTTTTGTGGTTGGTGATACCATTGATGTTCCATGAAAGGAGGTCTAGGTGAATGTTAGTTACGAACGTTGCGTTTGCTAGTAGGAGACCGGAGTGTGGAGGTGGATGGACGATTCGAGGAAGACTGGCTAGTACTGGGTTGTAACTTACAGAGTTTGTCGAGACGAGTTGCAATGGATTCCATTCTCTCGGCAAGCATGGAGATGGAGGAGACGAGGGTTTGTTGGGATTCCGCCAGTGTGGAGAGTCTGGTGGCAGTAGTAGTTTGGCCTGAGACAAGGCTGTCAATCCTGGTGTCAATGGAGGCGAAGCGGTCCTCGAGTGCTGCACATCGCGCCTGAAGGGCTGCAACGGCCTTACGGAGGGCAGCGTCTTGCTGAGGGGGGGGGGTGGGAGCAGAGAGAACAGTCCGGGCGGGAGGAGGTGGTGGGGCTGAGGTGGGGCCATTGGTCTGGGTCTGGCGCCGAGTACAGCCGTGCCAGACGTTGACACCTGGCTGTAGACATCGGGGGCACTTCCATTGTGATGGGTTCGGTTGTGGTGGAGGTTCAGAGGTGGAAGTAGTCGCAGATGGGGGCGGGGGCGCACTTCGGACGGGACATTCTCTGGATTCATGGGCGGCGGCACACCAGGCACACTTAGGGGAGGCGGAGCAGTACCTGGATATGTGACCGATACCCCAACACCTGTGGCACCAGGGTCGGTCGTCACGGAGTCTTTGGACTTGACACGGGGGGAGGAGAGGGAGGAAGTCAAAGGTAATGGTGTCGGGGGGTGTTTCGGGGAGGCTCCACACAATAACAATGCGGTTGATGGGGGTACCGTTCTGCATGAAGCGCCTGGCTGAGTGTACTCCTGGGAGCTGTAGGGCAAGCTTGTGATCCACGTCAACGGGATAGCGAGTGAGCAGGTATTGGGGGTACTTACGAGGTCTTTCGGGGGAGTCTTGAGGGAGAAGAGGCAGTGACATAAATTCATTTGTAGTAACTCGGTCCAGGATGTCTGTGCGTTGTCTTGATATGTAGATGAATCGAGAGGTGAGTGCAGCCATCTTAACCTCGGCCGTATCCCGTTGCAGGTGGAAAGTCTTGGTGATAGTTGACAGCCAGCGGAGTTTAACTTCTGTGGATGGGTTCCCGCTAAAGGCCAACTTAATATACTTGTCTCGGGGAGCAAATGCTGGAAGGGCGGGTGAGGGTCGGGTGGGGGCAACGGGAGTAGCACTGTGATTAGGCAGGGTAGGGCGAATAGGAGCCTTATTACACTCACTTGAGGTTCCCTTGATCGTCTTGGCAGCAGGCGGTTGACATTCTCCTGCGGGGAAGGTAGAGGTGTCGTCGGCCCGCCGTTTGGTACTGGGGAGCGATGTAGACTGGTGGGTATCATGCTGGGTGGTTGTTGGAGGGTGATGGGGAGTGGAGGTAGGACGAGGCAGGTCGGGCCAGTGGTTAACACTAATGTCGTCATCAGTGTCGGAAATCATTAAGTCCTGCTCTAAGCTGGACGCCGCTTCCGACCCCGAGTATTCCATCGAGGAAGGGAGGGCCTTGATAAGAAGGTAGGCTGATTTACTAGCGCGCAGTAGTTTGTAGCACTGTAACACAACTTGAGACAGCCGGTACGAGTCGTTAACGACGAGCACTGGATTCAAGTAGTTGACGGCGATAGTTTCGCACCTTCAGGTGTAGGTCCATTCTCGACGAGAGCCAAGCACGGAATGTCTGGAGGAGTGGAAAGAAACACTATCAAATTCTATATGGCTGCTAGTCCTGCTTATTGTAAGCAATTTTGCTGTGTGTACCAAACGGGTCGTTTATTCCTGCAAGATTTTAAACGACACTTACAAAATTAAATATCATTGTTCAATATTCGACTCTTAGAATTATGATTGCATTTAGTACTTACAATAATGATTGCATTTAATACTGAAAAGTAAATGTTAAGGCACTGTCCTGAAATAAGATGATCAATGAAAAGGAGGGGCGGGAGGTAACAACTTAGTAGTTACGTGAAACAGTTACGGAGATCCTAGGCATTGGTAGCCACTTGTTATGACTCAGGCTGGAAAGATATTTGTTAACCGTAAGGGCATACCAAGAGCCCAAGCCGTAACAAAGTTAGAATGGGGTTATAGAAACACATCAGACTATTGGTATGCCGAAAGATAGAGGACAGTGTTAACCATTTAATATTTCAGTATGAAATATAATCAAGCAGAGACAACATAAACTAACAAAACAATATCAATAATATTAATCCTAACACACAATACATAGAAAATAAGTGGGGAATGAGATATGTAGAAAATATAGAACGGGTAAGACTGAAACCTGGCACGTCGACTCGTCTGTTGTGCAAGCGATAAAGATAGCAATCCAGAGGGGAGGGGGGGGGGCGAAGCTTGCAGCTAGCTAGAGGCGAGTCTGTTGAGTATATATATATATTATTTTTTATCTTTAAGGCTATCGACCTATAATGAGGTCATTAAGCCTGGTGTGAACCTGCGATCCTTTTTAATCTACCATTATAGTTTCCGTAATAGTCCTGTTGTGCGCAAATAAAATACTACTTTGTCAATAAGTAAATGGTCATCGGTCAAAAGATTTGTAGTGTTTAACTGATTTTTTTCAGTTTGCAGTATTGTATAAGCGCTTGGCGCTGTGTGTTGTATTTTGAGCAGTGTATGAGTATGTGTCTTATGGATAGTATGGTGTTGCATGTGTTGCATTGGGGAGGAAATACGCCATTTATGTATGGGTTTAGATGGGTGAGGTAGGTAGAGTTCATTCTTAGTTCTTACTATGGCGATTTCCTCCCGTCTATTGTTTCTGTATGATGTTGACCAGTCTGTTATGTGTTCTTTTTGTTTGTGCGAGATGTGAAGATTGTCCCACTGGAGTTGCCAGTGGGTGTGTAATTGTTTTCTTAGGATGGAGTTAAAAGTTCCCGTGTCCAGGGGTATGTCTGTGATATAGTCCTTTTCTAAGGCAGATTTGGCCAAAGTGTCCGCTTTCTCGTTCCCGGAGATCCCAATGTGGCTGGGAATCCAAGAGAGAGTAATGGACTTGTTAGTTATCGACAATGTGCTAATGATTTTGCCCAGGAGAAAGTTCTCCATATGACCTGTCTTAATTGATTGGAGTGCGCTTAACGAGTTTGTGAATATAACGAAGTTACTATGTATGTCAGATTGAGCATTTTCTATGGCTTTGTATATACCGAAGAGTTCGGCGATATATATCCTCGTATGGTCCGGCAATCTGAACATCATCCGGGTTTTGGTGCTGTATAACCCTGTCCCAGTTTTGTGGCCGCACTTGGAGCCATCAGTGTACAGTGCCCTGTGGTCATTGTACTTGTTGATAGTTTCCAGGGTCTTCTGTTGTAGTTCTTCTATGGAAGACGATTTCTTCCTGAGGTCTTGGTTGGTGTTGACCTTCAGGGCGTTGTTTTTCCACGGCAGTAGGAATGCAGTTTTCAGCTTTTCTATTGACCACAGTGGCACTGAATACTGCTCGCACAAGGATCAGATCCTGATGGAAAGGGGATTTAGGCTGGAGTTGGTGAAGTGCTCGTGTTGGTTTATCGTTTCCTTGCAGGGATGTCGAGCATTACGGATCACTTTGGCGGTATATCGGAGTGCGAGGAGTTCGCGTCTGTAGTGGAGGGGAGGGGGAAACATTTACTTCAACTTCCAGCCTCTCGATTCTTGTGCAGCTTAATGCTCCAAGTACTATTCTTAGGCCTTTGTTTTGGATGATGTTCAGGGGTTGTAACGTGGTTGGTGTTGCCGAACCATAAATCTGACACCCATAGTCTAATTTAGATCTAATTAGGGACTTATAAATCATTAGCAGGGATTTCCTATCTGCTCCCCAATTTGTGCCCGTTAGTTTTCGTGGCAGATTTATTCTTTTGTTGCACGCATCAACTAGATATTTTACATAGGCCTTCCAGTTTAGCCTGGAGTCCAGTTTCAGGCCAAGGAAAAAGGTTGAGTTTTGTACTGGAATGGGATTACCATGTAATTGGAGATTTATTTCTGCCTGGGCTCTGCGTGAAAATACAATTACTGTTGACTTTAATTCCGAAAACTTAAATCCCCATTTGTCAGACCAGTCGGCGTATAATGAGTATTTAAGGTTCCGAGGTGGAGTGGGTAGAATATCGTTTATGAGTAGCATAAATAGTGTGGGACTTAACACACTTCCCTGTGGTACGCCATTTTCTTGTGTGCGTACTGTTGAAAAGTAATTTTGATTTTTAACTGAAAATGTACGTTCTTTTAAGAAACTTTGCATAGAGTTTTTCGAGGATACCACGTCGCCATGCAATGTCGTAGGCTCTTTCTAAATCTAAAAAGCAAGCAATAAGGTAGTCTTTCCTCTCGAAAGTTGAGAGGATGTCTTGTTGTAAGTTGACCAGATGGTCAAGACTACTATTTTTCCTGAAACCATATTGGGCAGGAACTATTAAATTTTGAGACTCTAGGATGAATTTTAATCTGTTATTGGCAATACAATACTTTGCATAAGCAGTTGGTAAGCGCTATAGGGCGATAAGAGGAAGGACTCTTTGGGTCCTTCCCCTTTTTGAGAATAGGTATGACGTGGGTATGTCTCCATGTTTTGGGGAATTCTTGATTAATCCAAATTGCGTTGTATATTTCTAGTAATTTTTTCAGTGAAATTGCATTCAAATGTTGCAGCATCTCATACCTAATCCCATCTGGGCCAGCAGAGGTTCCTCTGCACGAGCTTAAGGCTTGTTCAAGCTCGTGTATTTGGAAGGGGGTGTTATAGTCGTGGTATGTCTGCGTATGGAAGATCAGTGGTTCTGCTTCCCGTCTTTGTTTGTATTGTAAGAAGGTTGGAGAATAGTTATTCGTGTTGCTTGTTTGCGTAAATGTGTCTGCTATTGTGTTTGCGATGTCCATGAGCGCATCTACAAAAGTCAGGGTCTTGATGTTTGGGATATATTTGCCGTCGATTTTTCGGACGGCTGACCAGATTTGTGTTAGAGCAGTGTTTATGTTTATTGTCGAGATGTAATCATGCCAAGACTTTCGTTTTTCATGTTTTATTGTTTTACGAGCCTCTGCTTGTCGTCTTTTTAAAAGTAATAAAGTTTGGTGCAATCGGGTTATTTTTAAAAGTACGGTAACCCCTATTCAGCTTGCAAAGTGCTTTTCTGCAGTCTGATGTCCACCAAGGAACTCTATGCTTGTGAAATACCGAGGTTTATGGTATATGGTTATGCGCTGAATTCAAAATGGAGTTTGATAAATTTAATATTTTGTCATCCATATTATCCCCTGTGATGTTGACGTTGGTGATTGTGCGATACATTTCCCAGTTGGCTTTTGTGATGTTAAATTTGGGACAGGGAGGGGGTGGGTTGTCTCCGTAGGCTGGAGGAGCCGTTGCGTGGTCACCCCCTGTTTTTAGGATTACTGGGAAATGATCGCTAAGCATGGTGTCGTCATGCGCGGTCCATTGGATAATGTCAGACAACGCAGGAGATGATATGGATAAATCAATACATGTGAAGGAACCCCTAGTATTGTCTTCACGAGTGGGACTGCCAGTATTTAGGAGGATCAGGTTGTTGGTATTTAGCACCTCTTCCATCTGCTCCCCTCGACGAGATGTTTTGTTGCTACCCCACATATGATGGTGGGTGTTGAAATCTCCCACTATGAGTTTGTGGTGGGGTAGATCTCTTATCAATTTATTTACCTCCTCTAGTGGGAATTGAGGGTCGGGAGGTAGGTAAATGGAGCAGATGGTGACGAGTTTGTTTTGCAGATTGGTTTTCACTGCGACTGCCTCCAAGTTAGTAGATAATGGTAATTCCACTTGGGGAAGGCAGTCGCTGACTGCAACTGCGACCCCCCCCCCTCCAGGCGCTAACCTGTCCTTC
>NC_134777.1:134850705-134853205 GCF_046742065.1 Oratosquilla oratoria
ACCTGGTCTCCGAATGGGGCCTAAAATCACCAGACCGAAGACAAGACCTCCTCCTCCTCCAGTGCCCCGAAACTGTGCGAGTCTCTAGCCTTTCCTCCCTATCAGTACTCGATAGGAGCGTGTACCTAAAATGTTCAAAATCTGGAGTGCCCAGTGCCCACCCTTCCTCAATCAAGATTATCGCTCAGAACGCAGTGTCTTCTTTCCTCTTCATTTCGTTAGATCCCATCAAGTTCGTCACTTTTGCTCATTCGATAAATTCTTCTCAATTGTTGCTGCAGCAATGGGAAACAGTATAAGCCACCTTCCCTTTCTTCGCCCCGTGGGTAATAAATCTTCATTCCATTGGGGGATTGCCTTGAAACTCCGGTGGTCATTCTTACGTATGTGTTGTGCGTGGCACTTGTCCATTCCATCTGGTTATCGCCAAGCTACTTCATTCACTTTCATAAGAGCAACCCTTCAGTAGTCAACGTAGTGAGTAGATTCCCTGAATGCTAGTGGGTTATTCATTCTTTTTCAGTTCATGGAAATTTAATTAAATGTAGGTAATAGTACAAGTTATTCAAGTTTGAAGAAACTTTTGGATAGAAAGACGGGGCTTTGGTATCCACAAACCTCTTCGAGCTCCCGAACTATCTCATGAATGCCACATCCCCAAATTCTACCTTCAAGCATATTTTCTCATGCAACCCTTTAGTTATCATGCACTCCAATATTGATCTGAATGAGAAAGTGGTTTTACTGCCTCAAAGAACAATAGTAAAACGTCAACGATGTGCAAATCATTTAAAAAAGGCAGGAGAATATGTTGTTCTGAAAAGCAAGACTGCAACACGTCATTTAGCTATTTTTCATCTACTCTGCGTAACATTGTGTAATATGGAAGGGTAGTAATTAGGTAAGGGAAGGGGGGGGGTAATGACGATAGAAGCATTTTGGGCATTTAGGTTCCTTCCAGCCAGAGGGGGGCCGGGTGGCTTTTGGATCATGACAGATCCACCCGACCTACCTACCTACATACCTACCTACTTATGGCTTCCCTTGACTTTGAAGGCCCTTTTATGGTCTGCCCCGCAGGTCTTTGTACTATATATTGTCGGTCCTCTTACGTATCCCCAAGACAACTTTCCTCTTTACTTCACACCTTGCATTTCCTCCCCTGCATTCGATTCCTCCTGCCTCTCTTTCCCGTTCCCTCTTTCACTGGTGCCAGCAGCAGCCAATATTTACGGAGGAGAGCGCCAATCCGTTCATGTGTTCTTCTTCAAAGGGGGAAACTTTCAGACGAAAGCGACCACTAGCCTCACTTCGCATGTACCGAACCTTGCGCCGTCCCCGACACGACGTCGTACTCTCAAGTAACTTTGGATGTTTATGGACGCTTTCATATGTGGTCGTGGCGTGTGAAATCATTCGTAGACAACCATGGTTATTCGAAAGTACGACGTCGTGCCGTGGGCGGCTCACAGCGAAAAGTCGATACGTGTGAAACGAGCTTTAGAGTCCATATACCTAGCGGCGGCACAATCACAAGTTCAGCGATGACGGAGTTTAAGACGAAAGAGGGTTTTCTTGTGACGCTGCCTCCCCCTCCCCGCACACACTGTACGACGGGAAAGGAGGGAGGGATTACCAGCGCCGCTTCCGTCGCCGCTCTCGCTTCTGGTGTCCTGTCGCCACACACACACACACACACACACACACACACACACACACACACACACACACACACACACACACACACACACACACACACACACACACACACGCACGCACGCACGCACGCGCACGCACGCACGCACGCACACACACACACACACACACACACACACACACACACACACACACACACACACACACACACACACACACACACACACACACCACACACACACACACACACACACACACACACACACACACACACACACACACTAACACACACACACACACACACACACACACTAACACACACACACACACACACACACACACACTTCAACAAACGGACGGCTTAGAGTACGTTCTGAAGAAAAGTGAAGTTTCGTGGATCCCAATGCAAAGGAAGTGCCTATTGTATTTACAGGGTGGGGGGGAAATTGCTCGTGGGGTAGTGGGAAAGTAGGGAAAGAAGAGAAGGGGAGGGATTGCTGAGGGAAATGGAAGGAAATGAGGAAGGAGAAGACTTGGCCCAGGCAGACAAACGAAATGTAAACACAAAAAAAACGGCCCCCCGACCAGCTGAGCGACGACGAAATGTCTAATAAAAATGTAAAGATTAGAAGTATAGATAAGAGCAATACAGTAGAAAGTGATGAGAATATTTTCCAGGGATTTAAAGAGGGTGGGGGGGACACAACCCCCCCCTCCCCCCCGACTGACAAGACTAGAAGAGAAGTTCGATAAGATGATCGAGGACTGGGAGCGTAGGTTCGGTCATGTTAACAACATTGTACAGAGGGTTGAAAAATTGGAAGAACTAGAGAAGGCGAACAAA
>NC_134777.1:134863205-134865705 GCF_046742065.1 Oratosquilla oratoria
ATGATCTTTATATCGCCTCTTTGTATTTATTTCATCTAATGTTAAATTTCTCTCTTCTGGGTTCTTTTGAACACAACCTGACCTCTCTTTCTAGGTCCTCCTTCTAGTCTCGTTTATATCAACAACACCAGTCGTTCTTCTAGGTTGCCATCATCTGCCATTCTTTTACAGGTCCATAACATCTTAGGTTGTTTCTTTCTATAATTTCTAAAGCTGGCTCTACTTTCAAGTGTAATCTTAATTCCTTGTTTCTATATCTGTTTTATTTATCTATTCGCTCATTTCTTTACCTATTCATTTATTCATTTACTTTATCTTTATTCATCTACCTATTTATTTACTTATTCATTCATTTATTTATTCATTCGTTCATTCAAATATTTATTATATATTTATCTATTAATTTGCTTATTCGTTTATTATTTATTTATCTATTTATCTCTTCATTTGTTTCGTCTTATATATTTTCTACATATCCATATGACGCTTCAAGATGTTTCTTTCCAAGAGTTCCTGGCCTCATTTATTGAGAATACCATTCCATATGATTCCGAAGACATTCTATTCCATCCTCCTCACATGTCCGTAACAGCTCAAGTTGTTTCTTTCTATGATTTCTACAGCTGCTCATAATTTATTGTGTCTTCTGACTCGCTTGTTTCTATTTTTTCATTTTCATCGTTTCTATTTGCTCATGACATCTGAAACTGTGTTCTGTATTTTCATTGGTTGTACTTTTATGTGTTCTTGTCTCCGTCCCTTCTCTCATGTCTGTGGCACAGGTAATCTCAAACTGTTTTCTTCGTCATACAACAGCGGCACATTCTTTTCTTTTCCTGTGGAGACAAGATGTTGATACTCCCGTTAAATTCCTTGATATTATTCGTGATTCCACCTTTTCTGGCTGTTGGCCTGCGTCACTCCCACGTTGCTGAATTTTTGCTTCAACAGTTGTATATTTGTGTGTGTGTGTGTATGTGTGTGTGTGTGTGTGTGTGTGTGTGTGTGTGTGTGTGTGTGTGTGTGTGTGTGTGTGCGCGTGTGATTTACCATTCACCATGGTCTTTGGATCACGTGTTGGACTCGTGATCGACAGCTGTTTCCCTCCTGAAAGAGAGCTCAGAGCTCGTATGACCGATCTATGGGTAAATGGACAATGCTGTGACCCTACACGCACACATCCACCCAACTCCCCACCCACGAGAGTTGGAGTAACGAATCGAAGAGCAGCAACACTGAAATTATTTCAGCCCTGGACAGGATTCGAACCCGGACCGCCGTAGTAACAGTCTGGGACTCTACCAACCGCGCCATCGAGTCGTGTGTGTGTGTGTGTGTGTGTGTGTGTGTGTGTGTGTGTGTGTGTGTGTGTGTGTGTGTGTGTGTGTGTGTGTGTGTGTGTGTGTGTGTGTGTGTGTGTGTGTGTGTGTGTGTGTGTGTGTCCCTCTCTCTTTGTATTGGCATTCAAGATCAAGACATCAGTGCTTTTGACATTTACTTTTAGGTTTTCCCATGTTGATTTTTCGTGCCGTTTATCAGTCGTTTCCTGTGAATCAGTCTGGTTTTCTGTCAGTATAGCTACATCGTCCAGTGTATTACAACGATATTTGTAACATTTCGTATACAGATACTAGTTATAATTTTCCCGAAGGAAAATTAAATGCCTATGTTAGTTTAGGCCTACTATTGATTATGCTGCCTCGTTCCAATGAAAACCTGTATAATCAATATTGTTTAAATTATTATATTCTTAGGCGATTAGATATATAATACATGCAAAAAGATACGCATATTCGGGAAAAGTTTAATGATCAACAACCAATCGTTTAATTTCTATTAACTCCTATTCTACTTTGACTTACTACTCTTCGGGTATTATCATGGTAGGCACACACCAAATAATCGACATTGCAGCTCTCTTCCAAAATGTATCTGTTCTTGCTCATGAATGAAAGTCTCATGCGCGCCCCATTGGTCATCCCCAAACTTTGTTCAACTTCTGATACTCCAGTTATTCAGGTCGTTTTTAATTTAATGAAAAATCTTATTGAGAGTCGTTAGGGTTTGTGAAAAAGTACATAAGTTCGGATGTTTAAGGACCTGAAAGTCAGTAGCGTACCCCGCTGGGTGCCAGAGTTTGAGAACTCTTGTCTGAAAGGCAGCTTGGGGGAATGTCACCGACGCTAAGGGCAGCAGTTATATGTCCTTTACTTATAGTCATGTTTTCCACAAATCTGGTTTTGGCAAGCGCGCAAGACGATTTAATAAAATCTAAAGGAAATATTCCGCATTCTAATTTGGCCAGAAAGCACTAAAATGTTCCTTTTTAATTTAAGAGATTCTTTCAGTTAGTTCCCTCTACTGAACTGAAGAAAGCGCTTTTATTGAACTTCATTTCAGTAATCATTCTTGTTGCCGCCAATCGATTTTTGTTCAGTCGAGTTGCCAGTTATACATTATATGTTTTGGTGAATCTACCGGTTCGAAACAGTTGTTATCA
>NC_134777.1:134875705-134895705 GCF_046742065.1 Oratosquilla oratoria
AGAAATTCCATTTAAGGATGCTTCTTCTTCATGTACCAGGTGCAACTTCTTTTGATGACTTGAAAACTGTAGGAGATGAACAGTTGCCGACCTTTAAGGATGCCTGTATTCGATTGCAACTACTTGAAGATGACAACGAACTAGAAATGGCTTTGAGTGAGGCAGCTATATATCAAATGTCACGACAGCTTCTTAACATGTTTGCAATGATTTGTTTATTCAATACACCACAAAATGCCTTACAATTATGGAATGATAACAAACTCCTTATGATAGAGGACCTTTTATGCCAATATGATAATAATGTTGCAGAAAATATCGCTCTGCATCACATAAACATGATTTTGAATGAAAACGGCATGAATTGTGCAATGCTTGGTCTGCCAGAACCAATCAGTGAGCCTCCTGCCATTCAACATATGGAAGAAATTCAAGAAGTCAATCCTGAAGTACTAAATATTGAGCAAAGATATGTATTTAATATTGTCATTAACGCTGTAAGTGAAATAGATAGAGGATTAGAAACCAACCACCGACTGTTTTACTTGGATGCACCTGGCGGCTCTGGCAAAACTTTTCTATTCAATATGATTCATGATTATCTGGTGGCTCAAAATGTGGCTGTTAGTACTTCTGCTTGGACAGGTAATGCAGCAACACTATTGAAAAATGGAAAAACTCTTCACAGTGTCTTCAAACTTCCTGTTCCTTTGACTGAGGCAATTACCTGCAATATTCCGCCTAATTCTGACCTAGCCAATATTCTCAGGCAGGTGAAAGTCTTCATTATTGATGAGGCGTCGATGATCCCTCGATATGCATTGAATGCTATTGATAATTGTTTACAAGATATTATGAATAATAATAGCATATTTGGTGGTAAAGTCATCATATTAGGAGGAGACTTCAGCCAAGTTCTGCCTGTGGTTCCTAGAGCTCCACCTGCTGCAGTATTGGATGTATGCCTAAATAAGTCTCCAATGTGGCACAATTTTCATCAACTTAAACTCTCTCAGAATATGAGGACTAATGAAAACGAACAAGTTTTCTCACAATGGCTCTTACAAATTGGAAATGGTCGAGTGCAGAGTTCACTTGATAACGTTTCTGATGATACGATCGATATCCCAGAACAATGTGTATGCATTGACTCTTTAGTATCAGACATATTTGATAATTGCACCCAAGACGAAATGAAAAGTAGAGTTATTTTGTCACCAAAAAATGTAGATTGCTTGAAAGTTAATGAAGATATTCTACGAAGACTACCAACTGAGAGCAAAACATATCTAAGTATAGATTCAGTATCGTCAGACAATGAAATGGAAGCCAATAATTATCCAATCGAATTAATAAATTCACTTACGCCTTCGGGAATGCCTCCTCATCGTCTCAATCTTAAAGTTGGATCTATTATTATGCTGCTTCGAAACCTATCAATAACGCAAGGACTATGTAATGGAACGCGTTTAGAAGTATTGGAGCTTCATAACCATAGTATTTTAGCTTCAATCATGAGTGGATCTCATGCTCAGGAGCGAGTTTTAATTCCAAGAATTAAACTTAATCCCAGTGACGTAAATATTCCATTTGTTCTGCACAGGACTCAATTTCCCGTCCGCCTATCATATTCATTGACCATTAATAAAGCTCAAGGACAGACTTTCGATAAGGTTGGGATCTACCTACCACAACCTTGCTTTACTCATGGACAACTTTATGTAGACTTCTCAAGAGCAAGGTCTATGAACAGTGTAAGAGTGAAAATTTGTCCTCAGAATGATTCTACTCATGGCCAGAGAAGAGGAACTATCTTCACAAGAAATATTGTATATAAAGAAGTTTTGTAAATTGTTTCATGTATTGCTCATTTTTTAAAATACAATTCAAATCTTATCACATTTTATTCAAACATGTATAGGTTAGGAACAAGATAATTAGTATTGAAAATATAATTTCGTGTAATTTACACGGGTTCCGCCGAAGTTCTCGAAGGCGCCGAAGTTCTCGAAGTCGCCGAAGTTGTCGAAGGTGCCGAAGTTTTCGAAGGTGCCGAAGTTCTCGAAGGTGCCGAAGTTCTCGAAGGTGCCGAAATTCTCGAAGATGCCAAAGTTCTCGAAGGTGCTGAAGTTCTCGAAGTCGCCGAAGTTCTCGAAGGTGCCGAAGTTCTCGAAGGTTCCGAAGATCTCGAAGGTGCCGAAGTTCTCGAAGATGCCGAAGCTCTCGAAGGTGCCGAAGTTCTCGAAAGTATGTCACGCTTACATCAAAAGCAACGACCTTCCATGGTGTCGAAGTTCTCGAAGCTGCCGAAGTTCTCGATAATAATCCAACAAATGATGAAATTGCAGCAATATTTGTCGGTGATGATGGAGCACCTCCTGTCCAGCGTGAAATTATAGTGTACCCTGAAGGACAACAGAGGGAGAGGATATCCTACCTCTCTTGCCATCTTAATGCAATGATTTACCCTCTTCTCTTTCGTGTAATTTACACGGGTTCCGCTAGTTATTCTTATTCTTATCATTATTATTATTATCATTATTATTATTATCATTATTTTCACTATTATTATTTTCATTATTATTAATACTATTATTATCATTATCATTATTAGTAGTAGTATTGAAATTATCATTATTATTTTTTTTTTTTTATATATATTTTTATGCCCCGTCTGGGGTATTGGCTACATGTTATTGTGTCAAAGTAGCATGCAGTTGATACTTTAGGAGCCTATATGGGGCGCCCCTACGGCCACACATAATTTTGTCTGTGATAGAGGAAATCTCTGTTCATAGAGAAATTATGACACTTTTATTATACTGCGACTGTCCCTCCGTTATGCTGTCCCCCCACCCTTTGTTACTGTCCTGTACCATTTCTCTGAATATTCATTTCCTTCTTTCACCTTCCCTGTGGTGGGGAAAAAGAAAGCTGCCACCAAGTCTTCCCACTTCAGTCGAACGTCGCGATAAAAACGGGACGGGGATAGGACTAGGAATCCTGCTACCTGTAGCCCCAAAGGGGACATTCCTAAAAAAAGTAAAGGCATAAGAGGGTCTGGGAGTTTTCCAACCAGTACCCTAAGGTTTGGGTCTTTTAATGTGCGTGGATGTGGTACAGATGAGAGTAAAAGGGAAGAGATAGGCAGTATGTTTATGAGAAGAAAGATGGATGTGTTGGCATTGAGTGAAAAAAGTTAAAAGGGAGGGGCGAGTGTGAGTTTGGGAGTGTAGTTGGGAGGTTCTCAGGAGTGGAGAGAGGACGAGGGAGAGAAGGGGTGGCTGCACTAGTAAGTGAAGAGATAGGTAAGCGTGTAGTGGAGTGGAAGGAGGTTTCTTCAAGGCTAATGTGGATGAAGGTGAATCTGGGAAGGGAGTTGTGGGTTTTTGTAAGTGCGTATGGACCTGGTAGTGAGAAGAGTGTAGAGGAAAGGGGTGCTTTTTGGATGGCTTTAAATGAGTGCATAGAGGGATTTGGAACAAATGTCATTGTAGTTGTATTGAGAGACCTTAAATCTAGGGTAGGAAATGAACCAATAAACAGAGTGATTGGGAAGTGTGGACCTCCAGGAAAAAATCGTAGTGGAGAATTAATGGTGGAGATGTGTCGCGAAAGGGAATTGATGATAGCAAATACAATGTTTAGGAAGAAAGTCAAGCATAAGTACACATGGGAGAGGGTGGTGGATGAAAGGGTGGTAGATAGAGCGTTAATGGACTATAGTAGGAAGAGTTAAGGATGTACATGTTCTAAGAGGAGAGAGTGGGGGAATATCAGCTAATTTTTTGGTGGAAGGTAAATTGAGAATGGAGGATAGGTAGAGAAAGAGGAAAGAACAGAAGGTAGGGGGGTGCTTAGAGTAAACTCCTTAAATGAGAAAGAAAAGGAAGAGTATAAGATGCTGAGAGAGGAGTGGGAGGGAGTGAAGGATAGAGTAGAGGTAGGAGTGGAGGAGGAATGGGGATGGTTCAAGGAAGGAGTCATAAGGTGTGCAATGAAGGTGTGTAGAACAAGGAGGATGGGAGGAAATAGAAGGAAGGGTAGTGAGTGGTGGGATGAGGAAGCAAAGAAGGTTGTAGAAGTGAAGCAAGCTTTCATAGATTGGTTACAAAGTAAAGAGAGGAGAAGTAAAGCATAAGATAAAGGAGGCAAAGAGGAGAGCAGATGTGAAATGGGGTAAGAGTATGACAGAATTTTTTGAAAGTAATGAAAAATGTTTTGGAAAGAAATTAAGAGAGGAAGAGGAGGAGAATCAAGTGGAGAAGAAAATGTAAAAGGTGCAGATGGTGAGATGATAATGGAAGAGAAGGCAGTAAGAGGAAGATGGGCAGAGTATTTTAGGGAGTTGCTAAATGTGAAGGAGGATAGTGAGGGAAATGTAATTGCAATGGGAAGCACGAAGAAAATGACAATGGTGAGTGAGAAAAATAGAGAAATGAGGAAGGATGAAGTGAAGGCAGCTGTTAAGATGATGAGAGAAGGTATGGCACCTGGGTTGGATGGATGTCATGCAGAATGTCTGAATAAAGGAGGTGGACTGGCTGGTGAGGTTATTTAATGTTTGTTTAAGAGAGGGTAGAATGCCGGAGGACTGGAGGAGTGCCTGCATAGTTCCATTTTACAAGGGGAAAGGGGACAAGTGTGAGTGTAGTAGTTTCTGAGGGATCAGTTTTTTAAGTGTAGTTGGGAAGGCTTATGGGAGGGTCTTGATTGAGAGGATTAGGAGAGGAACAGAGGGAGTAATTGATGAGGAACGGTGTGGGTTTAGGACAGGTAGGGGTTATGTAGATCATATTTTTGTGGTAAGACTGATATGTGAGAAAGCTATAGGAAAAGGTAAGGATGTTTTTTGAGCTTTTATGGATTTGGAAAAGGCTTATGACAGGGTAGACAGGAAGGCACTGTGGGAGGTTTTGCAGATATATTGGATAGGAGGAAAGCTGTTAAGAGCAGTCGAGAGTTTTTACGAGAATAGTAGAGCTTTTGTTAGGATTAGAAATGGAGAGAGTGAATGGTTTGAGGTAATGGTGGGACTTCGTCAGGGATGTGTTATGTCGCCCTGGCTGTTCAACTTATACATGGATAGGGTGGTACGAGAGGTGAATGCAAGGATAGTGGGTCAGGTATTGGAGATGGTTAAAGAAAATGGAGAAAAGTGGGAGATAAGCCAGTTGTTGTTTACTGACGACACTGCACTTGTAGTAGGATCAGAGGAGGGATTGAGAAAGTTAGTGACAAAGTTTGGGAAGGTGTGTGAAAGAAGGAAGTTGAAGATAAATGTGGGTAGAATTGAGGTGATGAGATGTACAAGGGGAGAAAATGGCAGCAGACTGGAAGTGAGTATTCAGTGAGAGAGACTGGAGGAAGTGGATAGTCTTAGATAATTGGGTGTGAATGTGGCGGGAAAGAGGGAGGAGTGGAGGTGGAGGTAGAATGTATATTGAGAGAAGCGAGTAAATGCCTTGGTGGATTAAAAAGTGTAATGAGAAATAGACATTTGGGAATGGGTGCTAAAAGGAAATTGTATGAAGGAGTGATTGTACCGACAGCACTGTATGGGGCAGAAACATGGAACGTAAGAGAGGAAGAGAGGAGGAGTTTGAATACGTTTGAGATGAGGTGTCTGAGAAGTATGATGGGGGTTACTAGGCTGGATAGAGTGAGAAACGAGGAGGTGAGGAGGAGAACAGGGTGGAAAGGGAACTGGGAGATAGGGCTGATGAAAGAGTATTAGGATGGTTTGGACACATGAAAAGAATGAGTAAAGAAAGATTAGTAAAACAGGTGTGGAAGGCAGAGCCGGAAGGAGTGAACTTGAGGGGTCGACCTAGGATGAGATGGATGGATGGGGTAAAGAGGACATTGGGAAAGAGGGGAATGTCTATTGAGGAAGGACGGGAGAGGACAGAAGATAGGGGTGAATGGAGAATGGTTGTGTATGGATGATGCTGTGATGCATGAGGGGGAGTAGGTGGGGGATGGGGGTGAGGGAGTATGTATAAGAAATAAATTGATGCAACCCGAAGGTATTTCTCCCCGTCTTCTTTTCTGTATGAGGGGACGAAAAGGTGGGGTCGCCGATTTTATGAACCGGCCTTGCTGTGGATGTGCTGTGTTTTGCGACACTGCTTCTGACCCAGGGCAGTGGACAAGATGCAGGGATGACCTGTCATCCAGGAGGTGCCAAGATAAGAGGGAGGGAAGAGGGTAGAGGGGAGTGGAGTATGTAGGGGATGGAATGGGTGGGAGTGGTTTCTATGCCTTTGTTTTTTGGCTACCTCCCTTGTAAGGGGGGAAAAAGCCTTTGGTGTATGTATGTATGTATGTGTGTATGTATTATTTTATTATTTTTATCATCATCTTTATTTTTATTATTACTATTACTATTATTATTGTTTTTATCTTTATTATTATATGATTATTATTATTTTACTATCATTACATTGGTATATGTATCTATGTATGTATATGTATGAATGTGTGTATTATGTATTCTTTTATTATTTTTATCATTATCTTTATTTTTATTATTACTATTATTATTGTTTTTATTTTATTATTATCATCATGTTATTATTTTTTTACCATCATTATTATCATTATCATTGTTATTTATATTATTTTTCAATATTTTTATCATGATCATCATTATCATCTTTATCTTTGTCACCATTATCTGTATTATCATTACTATTATTCATTGTTATTATTGTTATTACTGTTATTACCGTATTTATGGTTGTTTCTGTTATTATCATTTCTTATAGGTCTGACCTCAAAATATTCTTGGTACTGTTATGTATTTACAATGCTTGTGAACAATTCGGGGCGAGACAGGTTGAGTTGAGCCTTGATGGTCTCCCCGGGATTAGGGCCGACCTGGGGGACCCTGTCCTTCCTGGGGACCGGGGAAGGGGGACGCTGGCTAGGACTCCCGTGCTACGGGGTCTTCATCTATCACGACTGCGCACATGTGTTGTGCTAAGTGCAGCACCGAGTGAGGTGGCTTTGGTTGTGAATGTCACCACTTTAATCACCTCGACCGTTATGATGAGATCATAGCACTGAAATGCGATACTCATTACTGTTCTTCTAATGTTCGTCAGTGCAGAGAGAAATTGTCTGCGTGTATTGACCTACCCATTGCCGGGGGTCGAAGATAGGTCTCCTAAGTCAGGAGCAAGAACGCTACACTTGATCCACGCTGGCTTCTGTGGAAATTCTTCGTTATGGAGGTCGTACTGAAAAAAAAAAAAAAAAAAAAAAAAATCTTGTGACATCACCTGTCCTATCGTATCGCTCCTGCTGGCAGTAACCGATAGCATTTCTATTTCGAGTGTTATATTTGTCTCATACTGGAAAGGTTATGGAATCTTTTACCGTCCTATGAGATACAAGCAGTTCCAATGATACTTCCATGTGAGTTTTGCAGGTGATATTATGTCATTTGCAACGCTAGGGGCGGTCGTTGCATTAGTGAAAGCGGTGAGGACGTCGAGTTAGATGAAGTGACGGCAGACGAGGAAAGGTCAAGGGTGAGCGGATGCTCCCCCCTGCCCCCCAACGCAGCAACAGGTCCTCCCCCGAGATTGGCCACGTCCGTCTGGCATAGAGAGGGGCATAGTCACGGCGGCGACAGGGCGCAGTGATCAGTGTTAATAACTGTGATAATTACATGTTTTTTTTCTTTCTTCCTAAGACCACTGCTGCAAGGGTGACAGTTGGAATCGTTGTTTCTCCTGGTCCCACTCTGCAGAGTACGTAAACATTTTGTTTAATGACAGAAGTATCTTATTAATGACGTTGTGTGCACAACAGGTGCTTGGGGGGCGGGAGACGATGGAAGACTCCGCTGACGTGCAACAGATGGCAGCGGAGCAACGCAGCTTTAGTGGCGAGATCGTGCGCCTCCGCTCGCTCGCTAGTGGCAAGAGAAGCAGCAGCAGTATGGACCGCCGTCGCCATGCTGAAAGACAGAATGCTGATGGTGGCTAAATCGGCGTAACGCTACCAGGACCACACATGCAACTGTAACGTTTTCATTCTTCCAGCTACAACAATTCTCGCTGGGCACTCCAACACAGAATGCTGATCATGGCTGAATGGGTATATTGCTACCAGGACTAATGACCACACGTGCTAGTGTAACGTTTTTATTTCAACAATTCTCACTGAGCACGCGTATACGGTCGACGTAGCACCTAAGTTTGGGACACCCCAGTCGCTCTGCGGAGGTTCCTCGGCTGAATAGCATTGCTTGGTAGCAGCCAGGGAATAGTAGTTAAAAGTGGATTGGCTGGGCTAATCGAGAGGAGTTTGACCCTTTCGCTGCGCAGGGGGAACCGAGTTGAATGGACTGGCAGGAACCGAATGGAATGTAGTGCAGGTCGAGCAAAGGGTTTAAAAAGGTATATTCACTTCCCTATTGATTCCTTCCTTCCAGCCCGGGTGGCTCCTTTCCCTTTATTTCGGCTTTCGTCAGACTATGATATCTTTGTTCTTAGCATCACCTTGGTATTGAAGGGGTCATCATTTACCTCTATCTTCGAGTAATCCTTTCGCCAGAGGAACAGAGGGAATGTATGCGTCAAAGGCTGCACTTATACTTAGAATCGGGCTCCTAACTGCAAGTCATAGAGCTTCAGTTAAAAACAAAATGCTCGCTAGCGACTGAGTGATGAAGGTCACCAGGCCCTGTAACCCTGTGAACCTCGTACTACTACACTAATAAGAGCTTCGCTTGTCTCGACTGACCCGAAAGCCGCCTGTGGCGATGGGGCGTGTCGATGGGCGAGAGCAGCAGAAGGAAAAGGGCTTCTCTGGAAGCCTTGAGGCACGATCCACACGTGGACGTGGGCGGTGCCGGCCCACGGGTCGATTTATACTGGGATATAACACCGGTACAGTTCGCCAGCCACCTTTATGTCTACGCAGCCCCTTTCAGGACCCACTCTACTCACTTTGTATGGAGAAGAGACTGGGAAAGATGCCCTAAAACATGGCTTGTCCTTTCTCCACCTGGCCTGAGGACTGGCTCGGCAAGGTCACCCGTCAAAATGAAATGAGGTCACACCAGACTTCACCGAGTCCACGGAAACCCCCTGGCTGGTGCCAGCCAACCATCCAGCCAGCCTTGCCCTACAATAACTTGGCACCAGCACCACCCAAAAGAAGAGTTAGGGCCATGAGACCACCCCACCACATCTTTCACCTTCATAATCTTAATGACATCTCTATAGGCTATCCCTGTGCACACCTGACCTCTTTGACTCTAAATGGTTTGTCACACCAGACTTACACCGCAGTGGCGACTCCACACACACCCTCACCATTCCTCTTGACACCTACCACCACCACCCCCAATTTCCATTATACATCTCAGCTTTCGACTAACTTGTAAATCACTTAACATCAGCAGCTCCCCTAATTATCTCAATACTTTCACCATCTACATCTCAAAGTTCTTTTCACTGGTGAAACGGATTGCACGGCACCTTTCGCCACCTCCAAATATGAAAAAGAGAAAGAATATATATATATATATATATATATATATATATATATATATATATATATGTGTGTGTGTGTGTGTGTGTGTATATATATATATGTATGTGTGTATGTGTTTGTGCGTGTGTGAGTATGTGTGTATGATTCACCACCTTCATGGTCTTGAATCACGTATTGGACTCGTGATCGACAGTTATTTCCCTCCAGAAAGAGAGCTCAGAGCTCATGTATGACCGATCTATGGGTAATGCTGTGACTTTACACGCTCGCACACACACCCAACTCCCCGCGCACGAGAGTTGGAGTAACGACTCGCAGTGGAGCGATACTGAAATTATTTCAGATCTGGGCGGCATTCGAACCCGGACCGCCATAGTGGTGTATGCATGTGTGTATAAATGAATAAATAGATAAACTCATCTTAAGGTCATGACCACCATCTCGTGTGCCTGACACGTCGATCCTTTTGTCAAATCCTGACTCACCTCTCGGACCCCTCTTTCCAAAATATATAAAGGAACCCGGAAAATGTTCGACAACCCACTTTCGTACTCTCTCCAAGTCAACAACCAACTCATCTCCTCAATCCTGGCGTAGACTTTTAATCGTTGTCACTCTCACGTACTTTGAGGTTTATCACCTTAGATATGAGATTGAGTAACCATTCCCAGAACGGTGTCTGTGACCGCGGGCCGGTGGACATGGAGGATCGCAAAGAACGATCTGATTTGTCAAGCTCCGTTTTTTTTTTTTTTTTTTTTTTTTTTGTCAAGTTGCATTTTCTGTGACGTCACCGGTCACAAACGTATGTTTGGATGTAATGAATTTTTGTATGGGTATATTTTTATACTGTAAATTTCACTTACACCCTTCCATCTGCATAAGATAATAATTTATAACATTGTTTACATTTTTTTCAGAATTATTTGTAAACCTACAAGTATACACACTATATTTTTTTTGTAGAAAATTCCGTTTTTATGTAGTTTTTGTGCCCCATATCCTGAATTGTCGTTTTCTGCAAAAATGTAATAGCTTGATTGTATTTGACTTCTGCATATTCACAAAATAATGTGTCCCATTATTTTCTCTGGTTAGTATAAATCAATGATAAGATAAAATTGCTGGAACGACTGACGACAAGGCTTCTTACAATCGAGTATAATGGTACAACAATAAACTGAAACCAAATGGTCTACGCACTTCATAAATCTAGAAAAGCAGACGTGTAGAAACAAAAATTATAAAGAATATAGAACTGGTAACGATAAAAGGAAAATGATATTCTTATTTTTAGATAGTGAATCATTGAACACTAACTTTATGAATTGGGCTATATCAACTAAATTTTAGATCATATAAGAAGAACATAGAACAACAAGATATCAAACGACAAAATCACTGTTATAACATTAATTTATAAATTAGGAGCATATTGCTTTACCAAGACCTAGATGTTAAAGCTATTCTTAAGTTTAGTCGTTTTGTAAGAACTCACTGGATCCTTTTGCTTTTGTATACTATTTTCAGTGTGTGAATCTGGTGGCCTCTTGGTTTTCTATTCAATTGTAAAGAATTGCATTACATTCTATTCATTTATATAAACTATTGTTATAGTTAGATTAAATGGCTTAGAACCTAGTACAAGTACCATCAACATCCGACTCCGCAAAAAATTTTCTTTGCACATTCCATTTGGTCGCTCTATACGCGCCAAGCATCTCTGTTGAAGTCACGGTAATTAGCTGCTAGCTAGTGAACCCCGTGGGCACTCGGGTGTGTGTGTGTGTCCTTGGAGGCCGCAAAGACAAATCCGCAAAGGAAGGTGGCCATTCTCCAACGACAGACAATACCCTCACTGCCACTGATAAAATAAAGCTAGAACTCCATGATGGAAGGTCATTGGACGCATCTGAGCGCATACCACCAAAGGATCGGCTCCAGTCCAGGCCTATTGTGTTGTGCTTAAATTAAGGCACATTTCGGCTTGCTTTGTCTAGAAAGGACTTTATAAAGAATCGCAGTTGATAGGGGTCCAACGCATCGTCTTTTGTCAGCCAAGACTGCAGCAATATGTTGGGCAAGGCTTCGCTCCTCTTCTAGTAGAAGGGCTGTTGTCTTTCTTCCAGTTAATGTTGTGTGACGCTCACCAGATTGGGGGCACTGTGCCCTGCGAATAATTTTCATCATGTTGGGAACATTGTGGTTGACCCTCCCGTACGATATTACATACTGCCTCTTGAGATCCTTGTTATACAATGTTAAAAAAAAAGAAAAACAAAACAAAAAACTATTGTTATGATATCGAAATAAACGCCACAAGTGAGAACGGATCCTTTATTAGTACGATGTTTTGCTTGTTATATCCTTTTCAATTATATATTCGTAATACACATGACAGATTAAATAAGAGGAACGGGGGGAAAGGGGGGAGGGAGGGAGGTGGTAGGGGGCCACTTAATACTAGGAAAAGTTAAGAAGGTGGATGAAATGGCTGAGGACAGGAAAGGTTATAGAACAATTGGCTGGGTGAAGGCCATTAGCTTACAACCGAGAAATAAAAGGAAGAAGAAAATAAGAAGGGTGAGCAATTGCCTACTGAGGGTGGACGACGACCTTGAGAGGAAAAAGAGGATTTTGGATGGCATCTAAGGATAGCTTAAATTTTTGTTGTCAATATATATTAAAGGAATTAGGTGGGGTGAGATATTGAATATGCCCCTATTTTGTTCAATTGTGTTGGCTCCTTGTATGATGGCTGCTTCCAAACATATTCTACGGATAGACATAGGTTTTATTGTCCGGCGTTTTGCCGATGTTTATTCTCGTCCTTGTGATGTCTTTAACTTTCCTACTGGCCGGATACACTACACTACACTACGAGTCAGATTGGTGGCGACTTCGCCCTGCTGCATACGGCCTCCCAGAATCTTAAGGGCCTCTTTTCTGCAATTATCTAAAAGGAAATATAGAAATTGTTATTTTAAAAAAGTCTCCCAGATATAACAGCATTCTTCTTAGTATTCTTTACTGTATATTCTGAGTGCCCTTAGAAACAAGTCAATCTCTACTCTTTTCTTGACCCTGAGGTCATGGTGGGAGTAGAAATGAATTCAATCGTTTTTGTTAGTGGGCTTACTGTATACTTTAAATTTCAGCTGGTTACCATGCTTTTAGATGTGTGTCTAAGAAAGGAACGGAATCGTTAATTTCTTCTTCTAGTTAAAAATGAATGGTGGACTCTACCTTCCCTCCCTGCCCCCCTCTCTCTCTTTTTCTCCCCCCCCCTCTCTCTCTCTCTCCCTCTCCTTCTGTTACTCTCCCACCTCTCTCTCTCACTCTCCTTCTCTCACTCTTCTTCTCTCCCTCCCCCTCTCTCTCTTTCTCTCTTTCGTTTTCCTTCTCTCTCCCTCTCCTTCTGTCCTTCCCCCTCTCTCTTTCTCTCTCTCTCCTTCCTTCCTTCCCTCCCCCTCTCTTCTCTCCCTTTCGTTCTCCTTCTCTCTCCCTCTCCTTCTGTCCCTCTCCCCTCTCTTTCTCTCTCTCTCCTTCTCTCCCTCGCCCCCCCTCTCTCTCTATCTATCTATCTCTATCTCTATCTATCTCTCTCCTTATCCCTCTCTCTCTCCCTTTCCTGTTCTCCCTCTCCCCCCTCTCTCTCACTCTCCTTCTCTCACTCTTCTTCTCTTCCACCCCCTCTCCCTCTTACTCTCTCTCACTCTTTCGTTTTCCTTCTTTCTCATCTTCCTTCTGTCCCTTTCCCTCTCTCTCTTACTCTCTCTCTCCTTCTCTCTCTCACCTTCTCTTTTTTCTCTCTCTCTATCTCTCTTTCGTTTTCCTTCTCTCTCCCTCTCCTTCTGTCCCTCCTCATCTCTCTCTTTCTCTCTCTTTTCTTCTCCCCCCCCTCTCTCTCTCTCTCTCCTTCTCTCCTCTCTCTCACTCTCACTCTCCTTCTGTCCTTCCCCCTCTCTCTTTCTCTTTCTCTTTCTCTCCTTCTCTCTCTCTCTCTCTCTATCTCTCTCTCTCTCTCTCTCTCTCTCTCTCTCTTTCGTTCTCCTTCTCTCTCCCTCTCCTTCTGTCCCCTTCTCTCTTTCTCTCTCTCTCTCCCTTTCTACCTCGCCTCTCTCTCTCTCTCTCTCTCTCTCTCTCTCTCTCTCTCTCTCTCTCTCTCTCTCTCTCTCTCTCTCTCTCTCTCTCTCTCTCTCTCTCTCTCTCTGTCTATCTTTCCCTCTCCTTCTCTCCCTCTCCCCCCTTTCTCTCTCGCTTTCCTTTTCTCACTCTTCTTCTCTCCCTCCCCCCCTCTCTCTCTCTCTCTCTCTCTCTCTGTCTATCTTTCCCTCTCCTTCTCTCCCTCTCCCCCCTTTCTCTCTCGCTTTCCTTTTCTCACTCTTCTTCTCTCCCTCCCACTCTCTCTCTCTCTCTCTCTCTCTCTCTCTCTCTCTCTCTCTCTCTCTCTCTCTCTCTCTCTCTCTCTCTCTCTATCTATCTATCTTTCCCTCTCCTTCTCTCCCTCTCCCCCCTTTCTCTCTCGCTTTCCTTTTCTCACTCTTCTTCTCTCCCTCCCTCTCTCTCTCTCTCTCTCTCTCTCTCTCTCTCTCTCTCTCTCTCTCTCTCTCTCTCTCTCTCTCTCTCTTTTATTTTCGAAATATGAGGCCCTTGTAGAATTCGTGACCGAGAACGTGGGGACAGTCCCACAGTTGGTGGCACGGATACACTCGCTTGAAAATGCGGTCCTCAAAAATGACATCCCTGCTTCACAGGGTAGTCCCCAACCTGCACTGCAGGAAGCCTCCCCACCCGCTACACGGGATGGGGGATGGCAACTGGTCAAGAAAGGTGCCAAAACGAAATGCGCACGTATCGTCAGGACCCACCACCTGCAATAGATTTAAAGTTTTAGATCTAGCCAAGGAGGACATGTTTGAAACTCGTTTAGTCGGGGACTCCATGGTTAAGCACCAATCCGCAGAGTTTTGTGGTCGTTCTTCAAATGGCCGCGCAGAAGGTGTTATATGTATAGAGGTGCCGAACTCGATGACATTGCCGAGTCCTATGACGATGTCACAAAAGACGCGGAGTCGAACACGGTATTCATAATCCACGCTGGTACGAATGACGTCGAGTCAACGCGATCAGAACTCACTGAAAAGTACGGGAGAACAATCAGGAAATATAAAGAAAAGGTTCCTGGGATAAACCTTGTAATTTCAGGGATCCTTCCCAGATTCAAGAGAAGGGAATTTTTTTTCGACACCGATAGATTCTACAACACCGCATTCAGTGCGAACAACAGAGTAAAACCCCTCTGTGAAAAGGAAAAAGTGCACTTCGACAATTTCTGGGACAGCTTCTACTTTGGTAAAAATCTGTTTAAGGAAGACGGTCTCCACTTGAATGTGGTCGGAGCAGCAAGGCTAGGTAGGGTGCTCAACAACAGCCTGGTCGACATCAGAAGAAAAAACTCCTTAGCGGAGCCCTCATCAACACCTCCGTAATAGAGCAAAAAAGAAAAATGACAGATATCAACCTCTGTTACGTTAATGCTCACAGCGTACGAAACAAAATCGAAGATCTAGAAATTCTCGGAGCAACAGGTAACTATCACGTAATAGGAGTAACAGAAACATGGTTGGACACATCAAGTCGATAATTTATTGCGGAATACAGTTTGCCGGGCTACTAAATTTTTAGTTGCGAAAGAGAAAATAGAATAGCTGGTGGAATAATCTTGTATGTCCATAACTCCCTCCAACCATCACTGTTAAATCAGAGGCAGTACCAATGTGGATATATTGTTTGTTGAAATTAAAAACAATTGCAGTAAATCTAAAGTAATAATTGGACTTGTTTATAGACCACCGGGTCAGCTGCTGGGAAGTGATGAAAAATTATTCGATTTAATCGTAGAAACTAACCAACGCTGCGAGACAGTAATGGGAGACTAACTTACCGGTTTAGAGATGGGGCGATGATTTGAATTCGCATACAGGACAAGACTTGTATAGTAACTTACTGGAAAGTGACTTCCACCAATGCGTAAACAGCCCTACTCGAGAAAATAATATCCTTGACCTAATATTTTCTACAACATATTGTAAATGAAGTGAATGTCGGCCCAATATTCAGTACTAGCGATCATCGTATCATCACATTCAAAATGAAAATGGAAGCTAGTTTATCTAAGATCAGCAAAGAAAAAGTACTCGACTTCTGTAGAGCCAATTTTAATAGACTCCGATCATTACTAGAAAACTCAGACTGGAGCACAACTTCGAACAAGATTGATATTTATAAAGCATGGGAAAACTTCACCACGGAGCTAAACAATGCTGTAAATCTCTGTGTTCCCTATCGTGAGAGACGTCCGGCAACAAATAAACCAAAGTGGTGGAATAGGGAAATTAGTAACAACCTCTCTCGTAAAAAGCGTGCGTACAAAAAGTATTTATCGACTAAAAGCCAAGACGATAAACTTAAAAGCCAAGACGATAAACTAACACTAGACAGAATTCGCCGCGAAACCAAAACACTGATAAAGTGTAGTAAGAAAAATCTTGAAGAGTATATTGCTGAGGCAAGCAAATCAAACCGTAAAGAATTCTATAGTTACGCGAATAAGACGAAAACGCTTACCTGCGGCATTGGCGCAGGTAAGCGATGAAGGTAAACATTCGAATGATGAAAATGAGATGGCCTCAATCCTTAATATTTTTTTTGCATCCATCTTCATAGACGAGGATTGCTCAGTGTATCAGCCACCAGAACATAAAATGTCCCAAAACGTTTTAAATCAACTCATAACTACCGAAAGTGATGTCGTACAAGTAATTGATAGGTTCAAAATAAATAAAGCCCCGGGACCTGACAAAATTTCACCTAGAATTCTAAAAGAAGTCAAAAATCAAATTAGTAAACCCTTGTGCATCCTTTCCAACAAATCTTTAACACCTGGTAAAGTCCCACCAATATTCAAGGGGACAAATCACAACCAGGCAACTACAGACCGATTAGCCTGACTTTGATTGTATGTAAACTGCTAGAGACCATCATTCGCGACAGTACAGTGACATTTTTAGAAGAAAATAGAATTATGAAAGATTCGCAACATGGCTTCAGTAGAAAACGCTCATGTTTAGCTAATCTCCTCGACTTCCTTCATGACGTCTTTAACAAATACGAGGAATGTAGATCTGTTGATATTATTTATCTAGATTTTCAGAAGGCATTCGATAAAGTTCCCCATAAACGATTGCTCGACAACTTAAAAACGCACGGTATTTCTGGTAGTATCCACAACTGAATTAAACATTTGTTCTCTGAGCCAAAACAGAGAGTTGTAATTAACGGGGCCTCATCTAGCTGGCTCGACGTTAAAAGTGGCGTACCACAAGGATCAGTTTTGGGACCCGTTTTTTTCTTAATATATGTAAATGATCTAGACGACGGCCTCCTCTGCAAACTATCAAAATTTGCTGATGACACAAAAATTACAGGTAAAGTAACAACCACCAAAGAGAAAGAAACTCTACAATCCGATCTAGACAGATTATCAAGCTGGGCTAGCAAGTGGCAAATGAAATTTAACGTTAACAAATGTAAAGTCATGCACATTGGAAGTAACAATAATCACACCCAATACCAAATGAATGGCGAAATACTGGATTCAATAACTAAAGAAAAAGATCTAGGAGTTTTAATATCAAATGACTTGAAACCAAGTCAACAGTGCTCAGAAGTTGTTAAAATAACAAATAAATTGGTTTGTTTCATCGAAAGAGTCTTCGAAAATAAATCAGAAAAAATATTGCTAAACCTTTAAAATTCCTTGGTCCGTCCCCATACTACCAGAAAAATATTAGTAAACTAGAAAGAGTGCAACGGAGAATGACTAAAATAGTACCAAGGCTGAGAAGTCTGCCGTATGAAGAAAGACTTAAAAGTCTAAACTTATTCTCACATACAAAAAGAAGAATGTGAGGAGATTTATTTGAAGTTTTTAAAATGTTCAAAGGCTTTGACAACATCAATGTCGAAGATTACCTCTTATTATAGACCAATCAAATACAAGAAGACGTCACGAATTTAAAGTAATTGGTAAAATATTTTCCTCGAATGAAAGTAAGCACTTCTTCTTTAATCGGGTTGTTAATGTATGGAATTCGTTACCTTCCACTGTCGTTTTGAAAGTAACACAATAACAATATTTAAAAATCGCTTAGATAAATATTTGGACCCTAATCCGCAAATAAAATATTATCCCTTGCAATAAAAGATCTGACAACCCGGCATTTAATTGTAATTGGATAGAATAATGGTTGCAGTAGTGCTGGTTCATCTTCTATCACCTAATTGCCCTGTTTTCTTAACTGTAGCTTAGTTTAGTAAACACAAACAGCCTAGTTAGGGCCAGTAGGCCTGCTGTTTTTTGTTCTTCCTTTGTGTTCCTTTGTGTTTGTGTTCTCTCTCCCTCTCCTTATGTCCTCCCCCCTCTCTCTTTCTCTCTCTCTCCTTCTCTCCCTCTCCCTCTCTTCTCTCTCTCCCTTTCGTTCTCCTTCTCTCTGTCCCCCCCTCTCTCTCTCTCTTTCTCCTTCTCCCCTTCTCTCTCCTTTTCCTTCTCTCCCTCTCCCCCTCTCTCTCGCTCTCCATCTCTCACTCTTCTTCTCTCTCTCTCTCTCTCTCTCTCTCTCTCTCTCTCTCTCTCTCTCTCTCTCTCTCTCTCTCTCTCTCTCTCTCTCTCTCTCTCTCTCTCTCTCTCTCTCTCTCTCTCTCTCTCTCTCTCTCTCTCTCTCTCTCTCTCTCTCTCTCTCTCTCTCTCTCTCCCTCTCCTTCTGTCCCTCCCCCTCTCTCTCTTACTCCCTCAAAGGATTACAAAGGCGGAGGAGCATGCCGACAGGAGACCTTTTGGTCCATATCTAGGTCGGATGCGAAAAAATCATAATAATGATAAACAAATAAATGAATAAATAAAAACTATAATAATGTAAATAATAAATACAATAAACAAATGCATAGGTATAGTTAGATAATAAACAGGTGAATAGTAAATGATAATAAATTGACATAACTAATAATAAACGAGAATCAAACAAATAATAATAAACAAACGGACAAATGATAACAAAACAAATAAACAAATAATATAAAATAAATGATAGTCATTACAGCATCTTGCTTAGGTGTTTATCTAAATCAGAGGTTCTCAAAGTGGGGGTCCCGACCCCCAGATGGGGTCGCGAAATAATTTTGAGGGGTCGCGATCGAGATCGTGAACATTCAGTGTTCATTTGTGTGACTCCATATGGCTAACAAAACTTGCATATCTTGCAAGTATATATGAAAAACTGAATGAGCTGAACTTGTCAATATAAGGACCAAACACAAACATTTTGACAATGTCCGACAAAGTAGATGCATTGATGAGGAAAGCTAGAACGATGGGCTGTGAGATCTGAAGAGGGAAATGTTGAAATGTTTCCCTTGCTGGAAAAATTCGTTGAAGAGAATGAATTACACGCATGTTTGGATAACATGAGAGGAGCCATCTCCACTCACCTTCGAAGCCTCTTTGACCACTTCAAAAAGTACTTCAAGGAAGAGACAACTCTACAACAACATGACTGGATTCAACAGCCGTTCACTGCTACCGGGAGTCACTTACCATCAGATTTGGAGGATGCCCTGCCTGCTTGAACTTTCGAGTGATGGAACCTTACGGATGAAGTTTGAGTCGACAACACCGGACAAGTTTTGGATATCAGTGGCAGAAGAATATCCAGGATTATCCAAGACCGCAATGAATTTACTGACGCCTTTCGGATCGACCTACCTTTGTGAAGTTACATTTTCAGCACTAACATACATAAAAACAAGTACCGATCACGACTCCGTGTCGAGGATGATCTCCGTGTTGCGGTTTCCAGCATCGCCCCAAGGCTGGAGACGCTGTGCTCCAAGAAGCAAGCCCATACTTCCCATTAATAATGGTAAGTTGTTCAGCCTTTAAAGACGGTGAGAGAGAGAGAGAGAGAGAGAGAGAGAGCCATACAAGCTTACATACGTACATGCATATATACATACATACGTGTGCACGTACATAGGCTACATGCATACATACATACATACATACATAGACAGGCAAGCAGATACACGGAGACAGGGAAATGCGTTATAGTGATTGTCAGAAATTTGTTGTTGTTGGGGAAGTGGGTCGCGACTCTATCGAAGTAATTTGTAGGGGTCGCAGCCAAAAAAGTTTGAGAACCCCTGATCTAAATGATTCTTAAAGCTTCGAACTGAACTACATTGTACTGCCTCTGCAGGAAGTTTATTCAATTCATTAACTACACGGTTGGCGAAGTTGTTTCTACCAACTTCCAAATTAAATCTATTCCCGGACAGTTTGAGACCATTGTTTCTTGTCGGATTCTCATATCCTTCCCCTTCTCTTCTCTCTCTCTCTTTTGTTTTCCTTCTCTCTCACTCTCCTTCTG
>NC_134777.1:134898205-134943205 GCF_046742065.1 Oratosquilla oratoria
GATTCCTGGCACCATTGCTTTATCTGTGCAGAAACGTGTCTCTGAGACTTTGTCAGAAGAAACAGATTCTTCAGTTCGTATAATCCAGACAGACCTCGTTCGGTTGGTTTCTGACTACCAAGGAGTAATCGTATCTGCGCCACAATCACGCACATTTGATTCGGCAGCTGCTATTATTAGGGTTCTCCCACATTCTCCTATGCCTCGACTTTTCACTGGACAAACATACAGAAGACAATGTCCATAATCCTATCACTCCTATACACTTAGTCACCTTTTACCATATGCATGGGGAACACAATAGCAGAATTCTTCTCGCCCCTACCAGAGGGGGAATCTAGAAAAGGCATAGTCATAGAAGTGGTAAGGAACAGTTTCAAGGGAACAGAATAAAGGAGGGACAGTCATAATTCAAAAGTGGTATCATTCCTTTGAGTAGAGATTTTTACTCTGACAGAGACAAATGATGTATGGCAGTCCATAGCCCCCCTCTCCCCCATTCCTCCAAAACATTCCGTAAAGTATCGGCTGCATGTCGTCACCATGCAGCCGATAACCGAGTATGGGAGTGGCACAAATTTTTTTTGGTAGGGGAGAAATTGAGAGTAGAGGAATAGCTGGGGAGGGAGAGAGATGCTAAGAGTCAATAAATTGAATAAAAAATGAAAGGAGAAAGAATACCAAGAGAAGCTGAGAGAAGTATGGAAGGTAGTGAAGGATAAAGGGGAAATAGGAGGAGAAGAACGAGTACGTTTGAAGGAGGAAGTGACAAAGTGTGCAAAGATGGCAAACGGGTTGAAGAGGACTGGAGGAAGCAGAACGAGAGTTAATGAGTGGTGGGATGAAGAGGTGAAGGCGGTAGTAAAAGAGAAGACGCGAGCATATGTGGTTTGGTTGCAATGTAGAACTAGGGAAGCATATGAGAGATACAAGAAGAGAAGCAAAGCATAAGGCGACAGAGGCAAAGAGGAGAGCAGATGTAAAATGGGGTACGATTGTGACAGTGAATTTTGAAAATAATGAAAATATATTTTGGAAAGAAATGAAGAGAGTGAGGGGGTGAGTCAGGTAGAGAGGAAAAGGTAAAAAAAAAAAAAAGGGTGCAGATAGATAGGTGTTAATGGAAATGGAGAAGGCAAGGGGAAGATGGTATGGTAGTGGAGTATTTCAGAAAGTGGGTGTGGAGGAGGATAAGGAGAGATTTATTGTGTCAGCGGGAATGGCTGTGATAGAGGAGGGAAATAACATGGATATAGGAAAAGATGAGTTGTAAAGATTATTGGAAGCAATAAAAGCTGGCAAGGCACCTGGCTTAGATGGGTTTCATACGGAGTGTCAAAAAGAGGGAGGCACATTTATGGTGGACTGGCTAGCGAGTTTGTTTAATGAGTGTCTAAAGGAGGGGAGTGTGCCGGAGGATTGGGGGAGCGCTTGTACAGTTGCGTTTTACAAAGAAGGGGATGGATACGAATGTAGTGTTTTTAGAGGGGTAATTTTTGTTGAGCGTAGTTAGACGTATGAGAGGATTTTAATTGAAAGGATTGGGAGGGGAACAGGAGTAATTGGTGAGGAACAGTATGGGTTTAGGAAAGGTATAGGGTGCATGAATATATATAAATATTATATTATTATTAAGGCAGATTTACAAGATTTGGCAAAAGGTAAAGCTGTTTTTGTGTCTATGGATTTGGAGAATGCATATGACGGATTGTAGGTGGTGTTGCATTTATATGGGAGCCGTTAAGAGCAGTCCATTTTTTGCTTTTGAGTAGTAGGGCTTGTATTAGGGTTGGAAATGGTTAGAGTGGGGCTGCGCCAGGGTTGAAATGTCGCTGTGATTGTTCAATGTGTATATGGATGAGGTGGTACAAGAGGTAATTGCGAGGGTGATGGGCAGGGAACTGGAGGTGGTCAGTGAGATAGTGGGGGGAAGTGAGGTGAGCCACTTGTTTTTCTCTGATGACAGTGCGCGTATGACTGGCTCAGAAGAGGGTCTAAGGCAGTTAGTGTCGGAGTTTTGAAAGGTATGTGACTGGAGGAGGTTGAAAGTAAATGTGGTTAACGTAAAGTGATGAGATATACAAGTGAGTTGGAGGTAAATCTTAAAGGAGAGAGGTTAGAGGAAGTGAATAGATTTACTTGTATTGGGTCACATGTAACAGGAAATGAAGTGCGCGTGAAGGTAAACTGTAGAAGTTAATATTTTAGGGGAATTAAAAATGTCATGAGAAATATATATGTGGGGATGGACGCATCCATATAAATGGATGATTGTGCAGTAAGGTACTGTATGGGGCACATATCTGGAATGTAAGGGAGGCAGAAAAGAGAAATTTAAATAGAAGTGAAATGTTTTAGAAGTGCCTGTAGAAGAATACACTGCTCCTTACAGAGGTGCGCGATTATAAACAAATGTAGACTTTGCATAGATTTTTATGGCCATAACACAGAATTTCTTCAGTTGAAGGGGTTCTGTTAGTGAAGTGGTTAGGTCCACCTCGATGATCCATTTTAACCAGATGATACTTCACAGACGTTTTTCTGGCGACAGACAAACGATTTCGGACAAAGAACACCCACTGGTCACAGTCATGGCGACGTCACGACTCGAGTTTATGCTAGAAGTAAAATTTTTGAAAACGATGCCGTTGACGGTTAGCTCAAGCGTAGGCCGCGTCCACAGACAGATTGGACGAAATGATGCTCAGGATGGTGGAACAGGTCATCCATGAACGCAGGAGACGGTGTCCACGTTATGCCACATCACTGAGGATACCCGGAGGAAGCCGAGGTCACCTCAGGTCCAAGGTGACCAGCGGTGGTTGGGGGTCATGATTCAGAGTGGGAGATGCCCTTACTAACATCTGAGTCGTGGCCAGGATTCGAATACACGCCCGATTTTCCCACGGAGTTACCAATCACGCGGTACTGCTGAACCATGGTAGGCAGTCCCCGGCTGGCGCCGAACTGACGTGGAGGTGTTATGCCAGAGGTGGGGAACCTGCGGCCTTCTGCGGCCTCTGATAAATATATACATATATATATATATATATATATATATATATATATATATATATATATATATATTTTAAATACCTTGAATATTTTTTAAGTCTGAAATCATTATACATCTATAAGCATTTTATTCATTTCTAAATTACTTTGAATTCAATTTCATAAAAAGGGTATAATTAAAAAAAAAAAGGTCAAGTGTAACATCTGCACCCACTTCGAAATTTAAAAAAAATTGGTTAAAAATAATTATTTTTTTTATACATATGTATATTATTAAAATAAAAAAAATATTTTTAAACTGAATTTTTAGGGAGGGGGTGGAAAACTTACACCGTCCCCTAAAAAGGGATAAAATGATTGAAAAAAAAAAAAAAAAAAAATTCAGTGCGGTCTCTATGTGGGATGATGAATTGTAAGGTGGCCTTCATGCACAAAAAGGTTCCCCACCCCTGTGTTATGCCGTAGACCCTATCCATGAATTCAATCGTGATCTTGTGATTCGTGACGTGGAAGATGTGGTTGCGGCTAACGTTCGTTGTATAAATGGTAATATACATACCTGTGTGCAATATCTTTTTTCTCTTATGGACTACTGTTGTTTACCAGCGCTTCTATCCTTGTGCATCTCACGTTGGTGTCGTGCTATAAGAAAGAGAATTGATTTCGGCTGATAGTCTCATGGGTTCTGTTACTTGCTAAGCTCGTGTCGCAGGAAATAGAAGTAATGTTATGAATTGTTTTTAGAAATGACACTTTGATCCTGTTTGGGGTTAACGTCTATGTTTGAAGAGGCGGATGTGGTCCAAATGTCAAATGTTACTCGTGACGAAATCAGTACTAGTGTCATCGAGATAGCCTCTGGCCCTTAGATGAGCAAAATCCCCTGGCTGCACCAGGGGATGGAAATAAAAGCAAGCCCTGTCGACTACAAGTTAATGAGAGCATAAAAGGACTAACAGTGGCTATCGGTGATATGAAAACTGCTGTCACTGTTCCTATCAATTATTGGTGATACCAGCTAATATCTAAAGATGTTTCTGGCAACAAAAGGTTTCATGAATTGATGTCAGTTTGAAGTTTTTAAAAAGGAAATAGGCAAGAACTGATTTACCAACAGAATGGTTAACGAATGGAATAGACTTGATAACCGTGTAGTGAGCGCTGAAACTATTGATTGTTTTAAAAGAAGATGAGGTCATTTTGTGGATGGAGATGATAGGTGGTCATGGACATGGAACTGCCTAGTGCAGGCCTTATGGCCGTTTGTAGTTACCTCCATTCTTATTTTCTTATACTGAATAACGTCTGTATTGATGGAAATAATGGTATTCGTTGCGTTTTAGGTAATATGAGCAGTGCCTAGCCATTGGTGGCAATGGGAGTGGCCCCGCACCGCGTCAGGTGTGAGCAATACGATTCGAGCGAACGGTCGGATTAATTTAAGGGGAAAGGGAACGAAGATTTCACCCCCGTTTCCACTACAGGCATAGTCAAGATGAGAGGAAAAACAAGCTTCCTAGGGATTCCTCGAGATGAAGGAGGACTTAAGTAATCCTGAAATAATTGCGAGGTAATAGTCAGTCATGACGAGTGCCAACATGACAATCGAATTTATTCAGCGTTTTTAGATTTAAACTAACATACGATTTTGACTGTGTGGTAACAGATGGAAAATGTACATCTACATACTGAAACCCGAATGACGCAACAAAGTGCCAGTGTCTTAACTGAATTGACAAAGCTGGCCTCCAGTTCCTTGAATACAACTGATGGATTGATTGGATAGAGGCCATTTTTTTCGGGGTTAAGTAGTCTGGTGCAAGAACGATGAAAATATTTTTTGCAGTTGAAATTCTCTTTTAAAGTATTTAGGATTAATTTTCAACTACCTTATCATAGTCATTATTTATAGTTATAATTCAGCTAGTTGTCCTACAATTATGAATTTCTCCTCGTGCTCTTGTACTTACTCTATATTTCACTCTGATGTATTTTAGGTTATCAGATATCTAAGAGCAAAAGATCGTCAGAATATATTCTTTTTTGTTGGGTGTTTGGGCCGAGATTGGGATATCAGTGTCTTACGCCTTCAGTACTGACAAATCTGGTATCATTGAGCTTTAGTGTGAATCTGGTGCTGGGCGAGGTCCACCAGCGCATTGCTAACGTGCTGGATGCATCATGTATGCAGTTCATGCGTTTTCAACACCGCCTAGGGATATGGCAAAACCAGCATACAGCACACAGGAAAGTAATTCGTGCACCAATATGAAAACACGCTGATTCTGTCGTAGGGCAATTGAAACTGAAATAGAGTGGTTAACGAATGGAATAGACCTTGTAACCATGTAGTGAGCGCTGAAATTGTTGGTTGTTTAAGAGTAGATGACACGACGTTATGGATAGGGAAGATAGATGGTAACGGGCATAGAACTGCCTAGTGTAGGCCTTATGGTCTTTTGCAGTCTCCTCCATTCTTATGTTTGTATGATGAAGTTGACCTGAATGAAGCTTGCCTAGAGCTGTGTCTTAGACCGACAATTTATTGCAACTCAGCAGCTTTATTTCCAGAGGCGGGATGGATCGGACATGCCACAACTCCTTTGCGTGACACAAAAGAAGTGTGACTTTTGGGTTGCTGTCAAGATCTGTACAGTGAGCGGCTAGTAGTGAGAGACACCTCCCACTCGCCACTAAATATTGTGAGCGAGCCAGCGAAGAACATGTTGGTGGTGGGGAGTAGGGGCAGCAGTGGTGTCAAGATGTAGGATGAAGCAGAGGTGTAAAGGGGAAGTAATGGCGAGTGGAGAGGGCGAAGGTCATACTGACACACGCAGAGGGAGATTTAGTAGCGAGGTAAGGGGTGGGTTGCGGAAATTAGATTAGACAACTATGTAATAATTCAGGCAGGCAGGAGGTCGGCATGATAATTGCATAAGGATGCGGAAAACCAGGCGGTGCTCCGGGAAACTACTGCTGATGCAGGTGTGCATTGTTAGAGGCTGATACAGCTGCAAGGCTTGTCAAGTCATTTGAACCGAATTCGTGTGGCTGCAAATATTTTGAAGTGCTTCTAACCTTATTCAGGCGTAGTGCTGAATCATCTGCTGAACGGCGGACGACTTGACGCAGCTGCACGGAAGGCGGCGGCGGCAACATGCAGTTGAGGAGGAGGAGGAGGAGGAGGAGGAGGAGGAGGAGGAGGAGGAGGAGGATTCCCCCCCCCCACACGCACACACCTTCGGCAAGAGCGGGGGCATCGAGACTTACCACAGTTGCTAGGCTACCCAGGAGGAGCCATCTTGGTCCAGCTGCTGCATATTCGAATCGACAGCAGGGCAGAAGCAGCAAGACGCCAGCCAGCAGCAGCCTGCTGCAACAGCTGCTTTAGGCCCCGCCGCCCTGCCACAGCAGCTTTAGGCAGCTGGCGACCTACTGCTGCCTTCTCGTTTGCCCGTCGCCGCCGCCGCCGCCACTCTCCTGCTCCGTGGCGGGGCGGCGGCGGCCATTCTTAGGGGCGAACCTTCCTTATGCTATGGTGTGCTCCAAGTATGTTATGCTATGCAATGCTATGCTATGATTTGAGATGGAATGACAGTGTGGTATGGCATGCTATGGTATGGTAATGTATGGTATAATTTTATATGGTATAGTATTATATGGTATGGTATACTATGGTATGGTATATAGTATTGTATGGTATAAGAACATAAAAACATAAGAATGAAGGAGACTGCAAGAGACCATAAGGCCTACACTAGGCAGGTATGGTACAGAATGGTGTGGCATGGTATGGTGTGGTACAGTATATATTAGTATGATATATCATGGTATGGCACGCTATGGTATTGACTGATATGGTAGGGTATGTAAAATAAATTATGGAATGGTATGGTATGTTATGGTAACGTATAAGAACATAAAGAGGAAGGAGACTGCAAGAGATCATAAGGTCAAGTCTAAGTAGTTCCATGTCCATTACCACCTGTCATCCCCATCCATAAAGTTGTCTAACCTTTTCTTGAAACAATCGATAGTTTCAGCGCTCACTGCAAGTTTACCAAGTCTATTCCATTCGTTGACCACTCCAATGGTAAATCAGTTCTAGCCAATTTCATTCTTAAATCTAAATCTGTCCAATTCAGATATATTACTACGAGTTCTGCCCTGTTGTCTTAATATGATGACTGCCTGCATCATCCTTGACAAAGCCCTTGATCAATTTTAATACCTCTAACAGATCACCCGCGCTCTACGTCTTTCCAGAGTAAGTTGAAGTGCGTAAGCCTGTCTACGTAAGATAAATTTCTGAGCCCATTTTGGTCATTCTCCATTGTACTCATTCTAGTGAATCTGTATCCATTCTTTATCACGGAGGCCAAAACTGTACCGCTTAGTCAATGACTGGTCTGACTATTGCCATATAGAGTTTAATAACTACATCTGCACTTTTGTTTGTAGTGTAGCGGATAATCTTTCATATCCTAACAATTGTGCAAATTATGACTAAAGCATGAAATTTCTACCAGTGTTAGTAGATACCATAAGGTTCATTTTAAGATCGGGAGGTAAGTCAGATTTGACCTCTGAGGACCGTGAGAGGTCAATGACCTCCGCGGTCCGCAGAGGTCAAATCTGACTTAATGACTGAATGACACACTATTCAAATACCTACGGCTTTTTTGTTGGAAGAGTGGGAACAAAACCGATTGCACCATTGGATTCAGCGTCAAATTCGCTATAAAAGTATAGAGAGTTTTTTCTCGAATTTGTTTTTTTGAATTTTATAAAAAAGTTTTTCTAAAAAAAATCTGGAAAATTAAGGATTTTTCTAGTTTATCATAAATAAAGAATACAAAATATTCAAAATTAGCGAATTGCTCTCCATACCTTTATAGCGAATTCCACGCTGAATCCAATGGTGCAATCTGTTTTGTTCCCACTCTTTAAACAAAAAAACCGTAAGGATTCAAAGTTTAAAAAATCATAACTTTTGTGGTGGCTGGTACTAACACAATTTTTTTTCTGGGCATAAAATGAAATCAATGACCTCAGAAAACAAATGTATTGAAATATACATTTAGGTTATTGTGGTGTTCAGAACAGCCTGCATGACATCGTGCTGTAAGATAATCTGTGTAAATTTAATTTTCAATGCGCATTGCACAAAAGCTATATATAAACTTAAAGTACAGTGATGGTAGTGACCTCAGACACATGTATAGTACACACTTAACTAACAGTCTCCCGAACATGCACATAATGCAGTGCACTTGAGTGCAGCCTTGGTGCACTTGCAGCGGCCGGTACATTCCTTCTTGCAGCCGCAGTGGATCAGTTCGTGGCAAGATTTTTATGCCTCTGGAAGTGTCGTCCAAAGAGGCTGCCACCTAGAGTCCTCATTTTTCCAACCCCAGTCAGATGGGCTTGGTAACTCAGGATTCAGGACCAGAGTTTGGTTCCAGCGGTTGCCCTGGAGAGATGCACGCTTGATGTGCTGGTGGAGTGCTGCTTGCGTTGGGGGAATGTTTTCTAGAGCCCTAGACTTGTGTGCGAAGAGCTCTTTCCTAGCATCGTTGACTTTCATGATGTCACTGGTGCGGTCATACATCAGCACTATGAAGCGCTCCAGCAGTGACATTGACTCGTCACTGACATCACTTGGCATGCGTAAGAGTTCTTCAAAGGCATCAGTCACCTCTGGGAATACTTTCCAAATCTCCCAGGCAGTCTTCTTCCCTCTGCCAGCGAATGAAGACACAGTGTCGCACCTTGTGAGGGCATGGAAGATGGGGAGAGTAGCACATTGTCTTGGGTTCATGGAGGCAGCCAGTTCGTGAACAGCTATGTTCCGGAAGCTGGATCCAGTACCACAGCTCGTCAGGATTGATGTTGTTGAAAGAAGCCACAGCCAGTACCACAACATCAGTATCCACAGTGCGTATGGCCACCTTCCTCATTCCCTTCTGCACAGCATCTGCCACATGTAGCAGCATGCGAGTGTCCGCCTCCTCGTGTAAACATGGTGCGAGGCTGGTCAAGTTGGACTCGGCAGGAGAGCATAGGACTTCAGTTCCACATGTTGTATACATTTCCTTGCCATCAGCTATTGGAAGACGAATGACCTCTCGTGACAGGAAACCAAAGAGCTCAGTCTTGTTTTGATCAACACGAAGGAAGGGCTTCCAGTCCTTAGGCATGATGGTAGAGGGAGCCACCCTTTTCCTGACGCCCTTGCCCCTCTTCTCTCTGGTCGTGCCTTTCAGGCTGTCAGGTAGATATACATCCCAGACGAGGTCCAGTCTGTGGACCTTTCCTAGTTGAGTGGAGATGTAAGGTGCAAAGACTATGTTCCCATACTCTTGAAAGGTCTTGGCCACTACAGGATTGAGCATTTGAACAATAGCTGCTCCGTCAAGGATTGTGGCATCAACCCCAGGTGCGCTTGTGATTTCTGGTTGGTCTGGTTTCAGGCAGTGTAGTAGATCTGCTTTGACTGCAGGGCGCATTTTTCCTCCTGTTGATAATGCAGGTGGGGCTGCCTGGTTCTCGTGGCAGAAGAACTGGTCAAGATCGCCATCACGTGATTGACATGCAATATACAGCCTCGAGAAGAGACAACAGTCACTCTTCACTGCGGCCAGTTGCATCTGCTGCTTTGACTGCGTCTTGGTATGTGGCCGACTGAAGAGTGGCAACTTGTTCTGGGGCAGTCTGTCTGTAACTGGCTTCGTGCATAGTTCCAGTCTTTCTTGAACAAACTTTGTGTATTGCTCCTCACCAAGCGACTCAATCTTCCTCACAGTTTCTGCCACTGGGGTTTCCATGATGTCTCTCGTGTCAAGGACCAGTAGATCTTGAGGGTTCTCTAGGAAGGGATTCCCCATATCTTGAAACACTGCTATAAGTGCTCTGACATCCTTCATATAGGCTGCTTGCACTCCAGGTTTCTGGTCATGATGAAGATGCCCACTGTCGTGAGCACCGCTATGTCCTCTTACCGCCATCTCTTCAAACTCTGTCGTGATCCTGGCTATTTCTGGCCCTGCCACCATCCAGCGTCTGAGTGCCCCAGGGTTTCCTGTCAGTCCAATAGCTCCACCAGACCCTTTCACCAACGCGTTGTTCTGCTCATGACATTGGTCAATTGCCATGGCAGAGAACTTGTTGCTGGTCTTGTGTACCACAAACTTCCCAGACTTGAATTCTGTCAGGACATCTGGGTGTTTGTCAATGAGGTTCATTCTGTCATTCAGTCATGAAGTCAGATTTGACCTCTGAGGACCGCGAGAGGTCATTGACCTCTCACGGTCCTCAGAGGTCAAATCTGACTTACCTCCCGATCTTAAAATGAGCCTTATGGGATGTACTAACACTAGTAAAAAATGCATGCTTTAGTCATAATTTGCACAATTGTTATGGTTATCCGCTGTACTATTGTAACAGAATTTCATTAAAGACATTGAGAGGTTGAAAAAGCACAACGACAAGCCACAAAACTCATTCCAAATATAAAAAATAAATCATACGAAAATCAACGAAAACATATCAATCTGTTTTCACCAAAAAAGCATAGACTCAGAGGTGACTTGATATAGGTCTTTAAGATTCTAAAGGGAATTGACAACATCAAAAGTGACAAAATGTTCACACTGAATGAGAATCCGACAAGAAATAGTAGTCTCAAACTGTCAGGAAATAGATTTAATCTGGAAGTTGGTAGAAACAACTTCGCCATCTGTGTAGTTAATGAATGGAACAAACTTCCTGCAGAGGCAGTGCAATGTAGTTCAGTTTGAAGCTTTAAGATTCATTTAGGTAAACACCTAAGCAAGATGCTGTAATTCCTGCCATTTATCTTATATTATTTGTTTATTAATTTATCATTATTTGTCTGTTTATTAGTATTTGCTGATTTCCATTTATTATTATTTATGTCAATTTATCATTATTTACTATCTACCTGTTTGTTTATTATTTAACTATACCTATTTATTATTATCTATATTATTATAAATTTTATTTATTCATTATCATTGTTATATTTGTTCGCATCCGACCTAGTTAAGGACCAAAAGGTCTCCTGTCGGCTCCTGCTAGCTCTATTCCAGACGTTAATGCACTGTTTCCTGGATTCAAGGTCAGAATTTACTAGCACTCCCAATTGTTTCTCACATTCTGTTTTCCCTAAAAAAGGCGTTATCTAAACTATACCTGTTTTCTGGGTTGTGTAAGCCTACGTTTAACACGTTGCACTTTGAGATATTGAAGTTCGTTTGCCGTTTCACCGACCATACAAACAATTTGTTAAGATCTTCCTGCAGTACCCTGGCGTCTTATTGTATTGCATTGTATTCTATTGTAAGAAAAATAGAGAAAACCTCACTCAAAAATACGGATCCCAGTGATAAGAAATATGTGAAGGAACAAGTCATACCGGGACTGATGACACATTAGGGTAATCACTCGACACGACGATAAACTATGGTAACGTACAAATACGGAAGGCGCAGAACTCAGAATGCCAAAATCAGAAGTTAGAATAAATTTAATTTAAAAGTATACCAAAAGTCAGATAAACTAATCAGAGATAATGTATCACAGATCATGTTATAGTAAAGACAATGGTGATAAAGTAGAATGTAAAGTCAGTTAGGAAGTACAAAGAATAGAACATATGTAAATGGATAACTCAATGAGCCTATTTAATTATAGGACAGACGGGAGAGAGGGAGGGAAAGAGAGTGTCAGAGATAAAGTATGGGTGTACAGGGCTTATGAACTAACGTGTGACTAAATTATGTTTCTACAAGAACGTGTCTGAGTGTGGTTTACAGTTGTGTTACATTGTATTTACTCCGAAGTATTTGAAAAACTTTCTATAATGGAAATATACGAAAAAAAAGAACCCAAAGAACCCATTTTTTATTTGTCACGTTACCTTTACAACATAAAATGGTGGCGCGGTGTTAGAATTCTCCGAATTGACTTGTGACTTACAACATTCTACAACCAGTGAAGTGAATAACAGCATTATTTCTATGTACATTTGTACCAAGGTCACGCCTTCAAGAAATCGTTTTCTATAGATATACGCGCACCATAATTGAATTCCTGTATTAATAATTGTTACCCGTTGGAACTAGTAGTTATGGAAACATCTTGATTAACATTATCATTTCTCTCATAACAGTATATATATATATATATATATATATATATATATATATATATATATATATACATATATATATATATGCAAAGTAGACCACTTGGAAAAAGAAACTAACGAAGCAGAGCGCTTTCGTATATTACATCTTCAGTGCAACAAGTACATAGTGATAGGAATACATAGACAATATATACATGATACAAAGGAACCAGGACAGTTTTGAATAAGCATACCGACCAATTACCCCCTAGAGAGCGGAAGGTCATTGTCAATTATCTTACGATGGTCGGGCGGCATCAGGTCACAGTCGCCAAGGAGAGCGGAAGGTCATTGTCAATTATCTTACGATGGTCGGGCGACATCAGGTCACAGTCGCCAAAGAGAGCGGAAGGTCATTGTCAATTATCTTACGATGGTCGGGCGACATCAGGTCACAGTCGCCAAGGGTCACTGTTTCTACTACTCATATAGGGCGACATTAAGTCAATTTGTTGGACTACATTTTACATGATATTATCTTACTAATTTCTTGACAAATGAAATTATCAAGTTTGTACAAGCCTTTATGTAGGTTGGTATTTTGATTACTAGTGGTATGAATCAAACTGCACTCTATTAAATTTCTTGCTATTATGTTGTTGGTATAATAGATTGCCTGGGCATTACCCCAATCAACTGGATGATTATTTAATTCAATATGCTTGAATATACCACTAGAATGATTGCCATCCCTGACATTTTTCTTGTGTTGTTCAATTCTAATGTTTAAGGGTTTGGCAGTTTGACCTATGTAAAATTGATTACACATTTTGCAAGGAATTTTATAAATGCATCCTTTTTTGATTTCAATACTATTGTTGATAAGTTTATGTTTTACTGTACTATCATGTTTAAAAACTACCTTTACGTTAAACCTTTTTAATAATTCTGTGATACTTAACAAATTTTCTTGAAATGGTAAAATTAAAACATTATGATAATTGAAAGGTGATTTAGGCTGAGGAGTTAAAAATGATTTCCTTGCAAAATTGTAAGCAATATCAAGGAATTGCTTAGGGTATTTTAATTCTAGCCCAATGTTAAAAACATTTCTGATTTCTTCATCAATAAATTCAGGACTACAAATACGAAAAGCTCTTAAATACATTGAGGCAAATACTGTACGTTTAATATTATTTGGATGAGAATAATAATAATGAATATATGAACTTACATTGGTTGGTTTACGATATACTTTAAATTTAAGGCTATTGTCATGACGTAGGATAGTGCAATCTAAGAAAGGTAAGGTACAATTTTTCTCAATTTCTAAAGTAAATTTAATAGAATCAACAAGGGTATTCAACTTAGTTAAAAAATTATGGACATTTTTATCTTCTGGCCAAAGACATAAGATGTCATCAATATACCTAAGCCAAGGGATGTTAGGGGGGAAGATTGTGCGTAATATTTTAGTTTAAAAAAATTCCATGTATAAATTACTTAAAACTGGGGATAAAGGGTTTCCCATACTCATGCCGAATTTTTGGGAATAGAAATTACCATTAAATTGAAACTTACAATCTGTGGTTCTGGTATACAGACTACATCAGATTCTGTAGCTTTAAAGACACGAAGATGTGGTTTCCAATATTCATGAAGTGTTAGAGTCAAGGGTTTTGGCACAATAGTATGCGTTATACTTATATTTGCTGGCATCACCTGGGAAATAGGGACAGAGGTCAGTGAGAATTCATCTGATAGAGGTAATGAGATGTCATCTGAAGGGGAGATAGCTACAGTAGCTAATTATATCTTTGTGCCACATTTGAAACTTTTAGATCTACATGATTCTCGTGCACATTTTATACGAATTGAGATCGCTCGGGCACCTGAATATTATATATTACTGATTAAATTTTATCAATACTTTATTCAAAAGCAGGTAATGGCAAGGAAGGGAAGAAATTGTTATCGTATATGATACCATTTTGTGAAGGATAAACAGCAATGCCATGCTGTTTCATGGTATGTAATTCAATGAGTATATCAACAGGATACTGAACATTAGCTACATACATAGTTACTGGAATTGATGGACATAAAGCTCATGTCAAGTGTAATCTTTCCAAGCATAGGAAATTAAATTACATCCACATTATATAGTGCCATATCAGGGGGTTCAATGATAGTTATACACTTCCTAGTTGAGCGGAATTTGTGGAAACTGTTTACTGATATAATATTTACTGGAGTTCCTGTATCCATAAAAAGTGACACAGGGGTGCTGTCTGTACATGTTGCAATAGAAAGAGCATTTACCCGTTTGTGAGAGTTTGAAAGTGTACAAACTGTGAGGGCAGGTGAGTTATCCTTTTGTCATAAAGGTGTTGGGGTACGTGGAGAAGAGACTCGCATGGAAGACTGAAGCACATGAAAACGATCTGTTATGTGAAAGCAGTGACCATGGTGATCACAAAAGTGAGGAGTTTAGCTGATTTCCGTTTGGAACCGTGATTAGCCAAATGGCCTGGCTGTGAGCAATAGTAATAGACCATTCTATTACGTGCGGACGAACGTTGTCATGTACTTTACTGTGAACGGTTTCTAGATAACGTTCGAGAAGTGTATTGTTTGTATTTACTTTAGCTATAGTATTTTTTTGTGACAAGGGAACTGTCTAGTTATCAATTTTTGCAGTTGTACTAGGGCATTCACTGAACCTAAGTGAGAAGTGTAAGTCTTGCCCCTGGAGTGAATTCTACACTTGCTGTTTTTGTGTGTCAGGATGTATATGTGACAGGGATTCAAAATATGATAATAGAACAACTACACTATAAAGCGAGATTTTTTAACCAGTCGTTTGTGTATCTGCAATCCACGATGAAGATCTAAGTGATTCCCTAAGTCCACTTTTAAGTGCTTAATCTTTTTTTAAGATAAGGACCCTTATTTTGTGACTACGCTATTTTGAATAAAGGAGAAAGCATGCCTATTGCTGTGATTTCTGCAAAGGTTTTCTTCATAAGTTCTACAAAGTACTGATACACGGTCGTTTCGTCGAAGGCGTCAAATTGAACTACATTTCCCACAACTGTATAAAAATCTATTCTACTTCTCATATCGTTATTTTTTCCCTATCATCTTGTACTTTGCGTCTTGTGATCTCATTTTGAACCTCCTTTAAGAAGTAATAAATGGGTATATTTTCACCATCGAATTTCAGCGAACTTGGGTCATCTCTAACTACTGTGATTAGGTTTTGGGAAGGCGAAGTGGATGATGATGTGGAATTAGAAGGATTTGCTGTAGCCATAGTAGCTGTGGGCGTTACATTTGAAGTTTGAGATGAATTGAGGTCGTCAATGCAACGTTTCCAATAACTTTTGTGTATGAGAAAATTAAAGGCATACTATGTATGGGCTTCAAGTAGGTTTTACTACAAAATTACTCACCAAATATACGAATACCGCCTCTATGTAATGGGGAGGGGTGTATCACAGAAATACTATAAGAAAAACAAATATATACTTATGTGTGGCACCACGAATATTAATTTCAGACGACACTGACTTTTCGTTCATTAAAACATTTCAAAATCATATCACTGATCACAGTTCTTCACAAAAATGTAAACTGTATATATCACACGCAAGAGGTCACCATCTATACAATATAAGCAAACACAATATTGTGTACAGTATATTACGTTCGTCGATCGCTGTTGACATTCAATTTGGCAAGTGTAGTTGTGGGCGGAGTTACCAAGATGTGACGTCACTGAGAAGGATTCCGGCACTGCGATGACGTGAAGATCGGTGCTTGTAGGAGCTGTAAGGGTGTACTGCGTACATAAATTGATCTGACAGGGATAGGGGATCTTTTTGGGAGGATGGAGACCATATGTCGATGGCTGCGTCAGCAAGTTGAATTATGTTGCAACATACGTGATTTTCTTGAACTGGAATTAACAGATGGCTGCGCAAGAGAGGAATGGTCGGATGAACCCGACGATTTTCTTTAATTAATAGCGAATTGTGTTTCTTAGTTGCACTTAGGAAGGCCTAACTGGAGCCAAGTCTAGCAGGGTTGGTGTGTTCGTAGTATGTTTCTGTTATAAACACAAGTTCCACATGTTCCTACAGCCCTTAATCAAATCTTGTTGTTGAATGTTGTTGGACCTTAAGGCTATCGACCCATAAGGGGGTCATTAAGCCTGGTGTGAACCTGCGATCCTGTTTAATTTACCATTACAATTTCCACAACAGTCCTGTTGTGCAGAAATAAAACACGACTTTGTCAATAAGGATTCAGTCATTGGCCAAAAGATTTGTCACGTTTAATTGAATGTTCTTGAGTCTACAGTGATGTATAAGCGCCTGGCGCTGTGTGTTATATTTCTTGCAGTGTTTGAGTATGTTCTACGACTGACTCCATATAAGTAGACTCATTGAGTTATCATTTCTATTTTTCTTCTATTTTTTCTACTTCCTAACTGACTTTGTACCTTCTTAAATTGTACCTAATGACTTTATGACATTTAAACTATGACAATTTATTCATAATTAGCTCATTTGACCTTTGTTATACTTTAATTTATTTCTATTCTAACTCCTGATTCTGACATTTTGAGTTCTGAACTTTCGTGTTTTTCTCTTACCATTTCTTTATTATGTGTTGATGGATAACCTTAACCTGTTACCAGTCCTTGATAGCACATATTCTTCACACTTTCCTTATCTCCGGGACTCGCAATTCTGAGTGTGGCTTTCTCTATTCTCTGTTACAATACCATCAATGCAATGCAGTAGTATGGTATGTTATAGTATTGATTTATTGGGTACTCCTTGAAGCATTTTTGCCACAAGTTTTGCAGTGTGTACTTGAGAGTGGAGTGGAAGTCTGTTGCAGGCTGTAAGGCGGAAACATTGAGAGGTATTGATTCTGCACTCCAATCTGCTTTGACTTGCGGAATGTCTAAAAAAAGGGAGGTACAATGATGGTGGACTGGCTGGTGATGCTGTTTAATTTTTGTCTAAAAGAGGGTAGAGTGCCGGAGGACTTGAGTAGTGCCTGTAGTGTTCCACTTTACAAGGGAAAAGGGGACAAGTGTGAGTGTAGTAGTTCCAGAGGGGTCAGTTTGTTGAGTGTAGTTGGAAAGGCTTATGGGTTTTTTGATTAAGAGGATTAAGAGAGGAACAGAGGGAGTATTTGGTGAGAAACAGTGTGGGTTTAGGACAGGTAGGGGTTGTCTGGATCAGATTTAAGTGGTAAGGCAGATATGTATGAAAGCTATAGGAACAGGTAAGGGTGTTTTTTGGGCCTTTATGGATTTGGAAAAGGCTTATGGCAAGGTGGGCAGGAAGGAACTGTGGGAGGTATTGCAGATATATGGGATAGGAGTAAAGCTGTTTAAAGCAATCAAGAGTTTTCACAAGAGTAATAGAACCTGTGTTAGAATTAGAAATGGAGAGAGTGGTTTGAAGTAAAAGTGGGACTTCGCCAGGGATGTGTCATGTCGCCATGGCTATTCAATTTATACATGGATAGAGTGGTGCGAGAGGTAAACGCAAGGGTAATGGGCCGGGGATTGGAGGTAGTTAAAGAAAATTGAGAAAATTTTGAGATAAGCCAGTTGTTGTTTTCTTACGACACTGTGCTTGTAGCAGGATCAGAGGAGGGATTAAGGAATTTAGTGACGGAGTTTAGGAAGGTGTGCGAAAGAAGGAAATTGAAGATAAATATGGGTAAAAGTAAGATGATGAGATATGCAAGGGGGAGAGGATGGCAGCAAATTGGAAGTGAGTATTAAGGGAGAAACTGGAGAGACCGGAGGGAGTGGTTAGCTTTAGGTACTTGGGTACGAATGTGGTGGTAAAGGGAGGAGTGTAGGTGGAGTGTAGATTGAGAGAAGCAAATAAATGCCGTGGGAGATTAAAAAGTGTTATGAGAAATAGATATTTGGGAATGGATGCTAAGAGGAGATTGTATGAAGGGGTGATTGTGCCGACAGCACTGTATGGGGCAGAAAGACGGAACCTAAGAGAGGAAAAGTTTAAATGTGTTTGAGATGGAATGCCTGAGAAGTATGGTAGGTGTTACTTGGCTGGATAGAGTGAGAAACGAGGTGAGGAGGAGAGCGGGGGTGAAAAGGGAGTTGGGAGATAGGGTTGATAAAAGAGTATTGGGATGGTTTGGCCACGTGAAAAGAATGAGTGAAGAAAGATTAGTAAAATAGGTATGGAAGGTATTGGGAAAGAGGGGAATGTCTGTTGAGAAAAAGAGGAAGACAGGAGATAGGGGTGAGTGGAGGATGGTTGTATATGGATAATGCTGTGATGCATGGAAGGGAGTGGGTGGGGGATAGGGGGTGAGGGAGTATGTATGAATGATATTTTGGCGCAGCCCGAAGGGATTTTTCCTCGTTTTCTCTTTTTCTGCATGAGGGGACGGAGAAGGGGGTGGGGGGTCGCCGATTAAACGAAGCAGCCGTGCTGTGGATGTGCTGTCTTGCTGCATTGCTTCTGACCCAGGGCAGTGGGCGAGATGCTAGGGTGACACGTCATCCAGGAGAGAGAGAGAGAGAGAGAGAGAGAGAGAGAGAGAGAGAGAGAGAGAGAGAGAGAGAGAGAGAGAGAGAGAGAGAGAGAGAGAGAGAGAGAGAGAGAGAGAGAGAGAGAGAGAGGTGGTGAATGGGAGTGGAGTATTTGGGGATGAAATGGGTGGGAGTGAATTTATGCCTTTGGTTTTAGCTACCTCCCTTATAAGGGGGAAAAGCCCGCGGTATATGTGTATGTATGTATGTATGATATTGTATGGTACAGAATGGCAATCTATGGCATGGTATTATTTGGTATAGTATGATAATGTATAGTATGGTAATAGTATGGTAATGGTACGGCATGGTGTGATATGGTATTGTATGGAATGGGACGATGTGGCATAGTATGGTATGGCATGGCATGGTATGGTATGGTATGGAATGGGACGATATGACAGAATGTAGTATATCATGGTATAGTACGACATAGCATGGCATGGTATGGTATGATGGGGTAGGTCATGATATGGTGCGGTATGATGTGGATGGTATGATACATTATGGGATAATATAGAATGGTATGGTTTGGTATTATTTGTACAATATAATTGATTGTGGTGGTCCCAGCAGCGTGTTTGTTACCTGACTTAACCACCCCCTCCCGCCGCAACAGTCCCCGAAGCGCGAATATACTGTAATGATTAATCGGCCGCAGCAGCAGCAACTCGACAACTAGCGCTTCCTCCTCGCCTTCAACTTACGATGGTCTCCAGCTGTTGTGAAAGGTATTTGCCTCGTTCTCTACGAGGACAAATGGCGTGTCGCCCCAGTGGGGTGAGTGACAACGAAGTGTTTTCACTCTCCGCCCTTTCTTCACCGAAGGGATTAATCGAGACAGTAGACGAGAACCCATTCGCTGCTGAGTGGAAACCACGGTGACGAACAAGATGACCTGACACCAACAAGAAAAAGCGCCACCAATCTTTACGGAAGGGCTTGAAATTTGTTGGAGTGAAGAAGAGCGGCACCGACGTTATTAGTGGTCTTCACTGATGGTGCGTGCCAACGCGCGACGTTGACTTGGGGGCGTTTCTACATCTATACAGTCAAATTTTGCTTACTGCGGAGGGTTTGTGTGTGTGTGTGTTGGGGGAGGTGCGGAGGTCGTTACATAATCGTACAAAAGATACGAAACCCACTTGAATATAACTTTAAAACGAACCTAATAAAACATGTTTAACGCGTCATTGTAGCAACAGGGTGACCCTCTTCTACTGCTGGCCACCATTTGTTGAGGCTCCCTATTGTCGATCTTATTCAGCAAAAGTAAGGCGAACAACGAACATTCTAGTTTGATCAAGGCTACCTTTCGCAGCGACTGATGACGACAACATACACATTTGATGTGGAAGACTCAGTTGAGACGATCTAGAGTGTCATCTTGGGCAAGGTGACTGACTTCCTTTGCAGATTCTATTCTGCGTGACATGATCTTAATCACGAATGTTTTAAGTCATCTGGTACCTAACATCAAATTTAAAGTAGAATGACAAACAGATAGCAAGTCCCGTTTCATGTTACGTAACTGCTAGTGGTCGAAATATACGGTTTACTCTGTATTTCAGCTTGTCTTTCTCCGAGAGTGGGTTCAAGATTTATTCTACCTTTGTGTTACGACAACTACGTTACTTGAATATATGTATATATATACATATATATATATATATATATATATATATATATATATATATATATATATAAACACACACACACACACACACACACACACACATATTTATATATATATATATATATATATATATATATATATATATATATATGTATATATATACATATATATGTAAAGAATATATATATATAAATACATATATAAGTATATATATATATATATATGTATATATATATATATATGTAAGTATATATATATAAGTATATATATATGTATATATATATATATAAGTATATATATATAAGTATATATACACATACATATATATACATATATATACATATACATATATATATATATATATATATATATATATATACATTATATATATACATATATACATATATATATATATACATATATATATATATGTATATATATGTATACATATATATAAGTATATATATATATATATATATAAGTTTATATATATACTTATTATATACTGTATATATATGTAAGTATATATATATATACTGTATACATATATATATATATACATATATATATACATATATATATATATATACATATATATATATATATATATATATACATATATATAAGTATATATGTTCGTAAAGAGCTGGAGTCCAGGAGCCATGATATCGGAAAAAATTCGAAACACTGGACTCAGAGTAACAGAATTTATTACCGACGTTTCGAACCCTGTCCGGGGTTCGTCCTCAGGGTTATACATAGTAAGCAAAAGGATTCATTTAAATAGTGTACCGATGTTCTCTGGGACAGGTCCCACCGGAGTGTACAAAGTTGAACAAAATCAAAACCCATTCCGAATGACAAAAGGTAATTACAAATTTGTGTAAAGCGTCACCCAAATGAAAAGAATTGACAAAAACCTCCTAACACATGTCATAATAAATGGAACAAAACCAATTCTAAACGACACCCAGAAATTGATAACAGAGTAAGTACAGAGTGTCACCAAATGGCTCCACCGAAAATAAGAAATAAAATTAAAAAGGGGGCAAAAAGAAAATATCAAATGGCACAGACCAGACACAAAAGCACTACACGAGTCATCTGTCACCGCTCTAACTGTCCTGTATGTACTTATCAGTACAAATCAAACCATAAAATAAAACAAAAACAAAAAACCACGATATCATAAGTATATATATACATATATATATATATATATATATATACATATATATATACATATATATATATATACACGCATATATACATATATATAAATATATACATACTATGTATATATATATATTATAAATATATATATAAGTATATATATATATATATATATATATATATATATATATATATACACATATATACATACATATATATTTTGGTTAAAATCAACCGCGCTAACAGATTTACCTATTTTAAGTTGTATTTTCTTGAGTTTAGCCCCGGATTTTCGTTCTGGGGTAAAAATGGGACTTAAAAGTCGCTTATTAGAAACGGAGGTCTCCATGTGGACATCTTCCGTACGTGTAAGCACACGCTTGGGAAGCTCTGGGATGGCCGGGGAAGGAAGGTGCGAGTGAGTTTGCTTGGTAGTTGGGCGTTGATCCTTTTCCTTGTTGGAGTGTTTGCTCTCTGTTTGTGTTTCAATGGTTCTATAAGTTTTCTTTACTGCCGAAGCATAGGAAGTTGCTCCGGAGGTACTAGTTGGAGTAACTAGTCTTTCCATCACACGCTTCATTGCTTCGTAAAAGGATATGCCACAAGTTGCTTTTTCCGTACAAATTTGTTTTTCTATTTTGAATGTGGGACAGTCTCGGGAGGTGGATGCATGGTTGTTATTGGAGGGATAGTTAACGCATTGAAGCACGTTAGCAGAGCAAGCATCCGTAGGATGTTCGCCTGCACAATTACCGCATATGACTGATTGTTTGCTGCAGAATTTGGCAAGGTGACCATATTTGAAGCATTTGTTGCAGCGTAAAAGGTTAGGGACATATGGTCGTGCTGGGACATGAATGTATCCAATTTTGACGTGGTCAGGGAGGGTTGTTGAATTGAATGTCAGAATTATGAGGGGCGTGTTCACTCGCATGTTCCTTTCTCGGTCCAGTCGTGTTATAAATTTAACATCTAATATTCCTTCAGATTTCATCTCATGGAGGATTTCACGTTCTTCCATGGTCATGAAATCTCTGCAGTGGATTACTCCTCTGCAGGAGTTGAGTGACCTAGGGAGGGATGCAACAACATCGAAGGAATGAAACTTCCTGGCCTTGAGAAGATCGCGTGTAGCTTTCCCAGATTTGGTAGTAACTTGGAGGTCTCCGCTTCTAAGTTTCTTAACTTGGCTAATATCATCGGTAAATTGAGATAAACATTTCTTAAGCGTAAATGAGTTGAGGTCAGCTAATCGGGTCTGGTCAGAATGAAGAAACACGTGTCTAGCCTTGTCCGGGTCGATATTAGGGTCGTCAGGGGAAGTCTTTCTAGTTGGCAGGGATGGAGTTGAGGACTCCATCCTGCGCGTCGGGGTGGGGAAACGAGCCCCCTGTTACACAAAAATAAAATGTGCTCAGCAGAGCCAAAGAATATAATATAAAGGGGTCACACAGTTTCCTTTGGCGACTGGTGACAGCCGCGTGGTAGGACACACTGTGTGCCCAGTGGTTACGGTTTCTACACTACTCTAAACTACGATTGAATTTTATTAGATTTCGCCGGGCCGGACGACGAAGAAGTCTCACGAGCCAACAAGAGCTCGTGCGGATCCCGGAGAGCTACATAAATATGAAAATGACGAATAGGAAAAAGTGCTGGGAAATGCCCAGAAGTGGGTGGCAGTGTTAACTGCCAAGGCAAAGCTATCCAACGTAAAGTTGGATTACGAATACAAGTCAACTCTAGAGAGTAGCTCTAGCGAGATTGACTGTGCTCGTGTAAGTATCGTCTGTCTGCTGCCAAGGGCTGCCGACGTCTGATGGGTTCCGATTTTTTTTTTTTTTTTTTTTTTTTTTTTTTATCTTTAAGGCTATCGACCTATAATGAGGTCATTAAGCCTGGTGTGAACCTGCGATCCTTTTTAATCTACCATTATAATTTCCACAATAGTCCTGTAGTGCGCAAATAAAATACTACTTTGTCAATAAGTAAACGGTCGTCGGTCAAAAGATTTGTAGTGCTTAGCTGAATTTTTTTAAGTTTGCAGTGTTGTATAAGCGCTTGGCACTGTGTGTTGTATCTTGAGCAGTGTATGAGTATGTGTCTTATGGATAGTATAGTGTTGCAGGTGTTGCATTGGGGAGGAAATACGCCGTTTATGTATGGGTTTGCGTGGGTGAGGCTGGTCGAGTTCATCCTCAGTCTTGCTATGGCGATTTCCTCGAGTCTGTTGTTTCTGTATGATGTCGATCAATCTGTTATGTGTTCCGTTTGTTTGTGCGAGATGTGAAGGTTGTTCCACTGGAGTTGCCAGTGGGTGTGTAATTGTTTCCTTAGTATAGAATTGAATGTCCCTATGTCCAGGGGTATGTCTGTAATAGAGTCTTTTTGTAAGGCAGATTTGGCTAAGGTGTCCGCTTTCTCATTCCCGAAGATCCCAATGTGGCTGGGAACCCAAGAGAGAGTAATGGACTTGTTAGTTATCGATAATGTGCTAATGATTTTGGCCAAGAGGAAGTTCTCCATATGGTTACCTGACTTAATTGATTGAAGTACGCTTGATGAATCTGTGAATATGACGAAATTACTATGTGTATCAGATTGAGCATATTCTAAGGCTTGGTATATACCGAAGAGTTCGGCGATATATATGCTCGTATGGTCCGGCAATCTGAACATCATCCGGGTTTTGGTGCTGTATAACCCTGTCCCAGTTTTGTGGCCGCACTTGGAGCCATCAGTGTACAGTGCCCTGTGGTCATTGTACTTATTGATGGTCTCCAGGGTCTTCTGTCTGAGTTCTTCTGTGGAAGACGTCTTTTTCTTGAGGTCTTGGTGGATGTTGACCTTGAGGGCGATGTTTTTCCACGGTGGTAAGTGGGTGGCTTCCATCTGTTCTATTGACCACAGTGGCACTGAATACTGCTCACACAAGGATCGGATCCTGATGGAAAGGGGATTTAGGCTGAAGTTGGTGAAGTGCTCGTGCTGGTTAATTGTTTCCTTGCAGGGATGTCGAGGGATACGGAGCACTTTGTCGACGTATCGGAGTGCAAGGAATTCGCGCCTGTCGTGGAGGGGGGGTGCATTTGCTTAAACTTCCAGCCTCTCGGTCCTTGTGCAGCGTAATGCTCCAAGTGCTATTCTTAGGCCTTTGCTTTGGATGATGTTCAGGGGTTGTAACGTGGTTGGTGTTGCCGAACCATAAATCTGACACCCATAGTCTAGTTTAGATCTAATTAGGGACTTTTAATCATTAGGAGGGATTTCCTATCTGCTCCCCAATTTGTGCCCGTTAGTTTACGTAGCAAATTAATTCTCTTGTTGCACGCATCAACTAGATATTTTACATGGGCCTTCCAGTTTAGCCTGGAATCCAGTTTCAGGCCAAGGAAAAAGGTTGAGTTTTGTACTGGAATGAGATTCCCATGTAATTGCAGATTTATTTCTGCCTGGGCTCTGCGTGAAAATACAATTACTGTTGACTTTAATTCCGAAAACTTAAATCCCCATTTGTCAGACCAGTCCTGGAGCGAGTCCAGGGTCAGTTGTACGTGAGAGCCGGAAAACTTAGCGTTCGGTGAGGAATGCCAGATTCCGACGTCGTCAGCGTATAATGAGTATTTAAGGTTCCGAGGTGGAGCGGGTAGAATATCATTTATGAGCAACATAAAAACAGTGGGACTTAACACACTTCCTTGTGGTCCGCCATTTTCTTGTGTGCATACTGTTGAATAGTAGTTTTGATTTTTAACTGAAAAAGTAGGTTCTCTTAATTTTTTTTGAATGAAAATAGGGAAATTCCCTCCAAGGCCAAGTGCATAGAGTTTTTCGAGGATACCACGTCGCCATGCCATGTCGTAGGCTCTTTCTAAATCTAAAAAGCAAGCAACAAGGTATTCTTTCATCTCGAGAGAGGAGAGCATATCTTGTTCTAAGTTGATCAAATGGTCAAGACTACTTCTATTTTTCCTGAAACCACATTGGGCAGGAACTATTAAATTTTGAGACTCTAGAATGAATTTAAATCTGTTATTGGCCATACGTTCTAATGTCGCGCTCCTTGTTTACGACTAAATATAAATATATAGATGGGTAGGTGGTAGCTGGCCAAGATAGTTTAGATCACAAGGAACACGAACAAACTTTATACATATCATTTTCACTTCACATTTGGTGGTGAATGAGACTAGTGTTTCAAATATGTGACTTTTATTATTGTGATATTATTTCTTCAGAGTCAAAATAATGACTGTGCTGTGTACGGGTGTGCGGGTGTGGGAGGCTGGACTTAATTAATAGACACCGACCTTGTATGAATCCTGGTTGCAGTTCCAACTGTAACCTCTGATCGTTGAACGAATCACTTGTACTTAGCTTTAGGCTAGATTGATATATAATAGTTTAGAGCTCTGACAACTTTAACTGAATACTTTTGAGTGTCCGAGCAGACTGAACTTGACTTAGATGTTGGCTAGGAAGAAAGCTCTTAATGATATAAGCTCCTCCTACAACTAATTTTGATTTGCTAAAAATCTCTCTGTATGGGAGAAATGGCCAATGGGGACACGTGAGAAACATACGCCTCTTCTAAGTTCCCGCCTTCTGTAAACAAGGCTCAGTTTATACGGGGGTCAGGGGTCACGAATCCATTACAGAAAGGACGACCTCACGAGACAGAAAGTGTTATGGGCTGATAAGGTACCCAGCGCGCGACGCGGTGACGAAAACTAGTATCACTAGTATCACTGTCTAGTGGTGATGATGCCGTCGTCAAACCAATCACCACACTAATACTTTGCATAAGCAGTTGGTAAGCGCTATAGGGCGATAAGAGGAAGGACTCTTTGGGTCCTTCCCCTTTTTGAGAATAGGTATGACGTGGGCACGGCTCCATGTTTTTCTAAATTCTTGATTAATCCAAATTGCGTTGTATATTTCTAGTAATTTTTTCAGTGAAATTGAATTCAAATGTTGCAGCATCTCATACCTAATCCCACTGGGCCAGCAGAGGTTCTTCTACACGAGCATAAGGCTTGTTCAAGCTCGTGTATTTGGAAGGGGGTGTTATAGTCGTGGTATGTATGAGTATGGAAGATCAGTGGTTCTGCTTCCCGTCTTTGTTTGTGTTGTAAAAAGGTTGGAGAATAGTTATTCGTGTTGCTTGTTTGCATAAATGTGTCTGCAATTGTGTTTGCGATGTCCATGGGAGCATCTACAAACGTGTTTCCAATGGTCAGGGTCTTGATGTTAGGGGTATATTTGCCGTCGATTTTTCGGACGGCTGACCAGACTTGTGTTAGAGGAGTGTTTATGTTTATTGTGGAAATGTAATCACGCCAAGACTTTCGTTTGGCCTGTTTGATGGTTCTACGGGCCTCTGCTTGAGTCTTTTTAAAAGTGATAAAGTTTGGTGCAATGGGGTTATTCTTAAAAGTTCGGTAAGCCCTATTCCGCTTGCAAAGTGCTTTTCTGCAGTCTGATGTCCACCAAGGAACTCTATGCTTGTGAAATACCGAGGTTTTTGGTATATGCTTAAGAGCTGAATTCAAAATGGAGTTGGATAAATTTGATATTTTGTTATCCATATTATCCCCTGTGATGTTGACGTTGGTGGTTTTGCGATATATTTCCCAGTTGGCTTTTTTTATGTTAAATTTGGGACAGGGAGGGGGTGGGTTGTCTCCGTTGGCTGGAGGAGCCGTAGCGTGGTCACCCCCTATTTTTAGGATTACTGGGAAATGATCGCTAAGCATGGTGTCGTCATGCGTGGTCCATTGGATAATGTCAGATAACGCAGGAGATGATATGGATAAATCAATGTATGAAAAGGAACCCCTAGTATTGTCTACACGAGTGGGACTGCCAGTATTTAGGAGGACCAGGCTGTTGTTATTGAGCACCTCTTCCATCTGCTCCCCTCGAGGAGATGTGTGGTTGCTACCCCACGTGTGATGGTGGGAGTTGAAATCTCCCACTATTAGTTTGTGGTGGGGTAGTTGTCTAATCAACTCGTTAACCTCCACTAGTGGGAATTGAGGGTCGGGAGGTAGGTAGATGGAGCAGATGGTGACGAGTTTATTTTGCAGTTTTGTTTTGACTGCGACTGCCTCCAAGTTAGTAGAGAGTGGTAATTCCACTTGGGGAAGGCAGTCGCTGACTGCAACTGCGACCCCCCCTCCAGGCGCTAACCTGTCCTTCCTATATACGGTAAAGTTTTTAAGTGTGAACTCTACACTGGGCTTGAGGAGTGTTTCCTGTAGACATATTACTGAGGGGTTGTTTAGGGAGTTAAAAATTACAAGGTCATTTACTTTACTTCTAACACCTCGGCAATTCCACTGGATTATTATTATTATTATTATTTCTTATTTATTTATTTATTATATATATATATATATACATATATATACATATATATACATATATATACATATATATATATATATGTATATATATATTTATCTGCTTCGGTTTCTTCCTTTCTTGGCCTTAGTGGGGTAGAAATGGGACTTAAAAGTCGCTTATTGGAAACGGTGGTCTCCATTTGGACATCCTCTTCCGTACGTGTAAGCACACGCTTGGGAAGCTCTGGGATGGCCGGGGAAGGTAGGTGCGAGTGAGTTTGCTTGGTAGTTGGGCGTTGATCCTTTTCCTTGTTGGAGTGTTTGCTCTCTGTTTGTGTTTCAATGGTTCTATAAGTTTTCTTTACTGCCGAAGCATAGGAAGTTGCTCCGAGGTACTAGTTGGGGTAACTAGTCTTTCCATCACACGCTTCATTACTTCGTAAAAGGATATGCCACAAGTTGCTTTTTCCGTACAAATTTGTTTTTCTATATTGAATGTGGGACAGTCTCGGGAGGTGGATGCATGGTTGTTATTGGAGGGGCAGTTAACACATTGAAGCACGTTAGCAGAGCAAGCATCCGTAGGATGTTCTCCTGCACACTTACCGCATATGACTGATTGTTTGCTGCAGAATTTGGCAAGGTGACCATATTTGAAGCATTTGTTGCAGCGTAAAGGGTTAGGACATATGGTCGTGTTGGGACATGAATGTATCCAATTTTGACGTGGTCAGGGAGGGTTGTTGAATTGAATGTCAGAATTATGAGGGGCGTGTTCACTCGCGTGTTCCTTTCTCGGTCCAGTCGCGTTATAAATTTAACATCTAATATTCCTTCAGATTTCATCTCATCGAGGATGTCACATTCTTCCATGGTCATCAAATCTTTGCAGTGGATTACTCCTCTGTAGGAGTTGAGTGACCTAGGGAGGGATGCAACTACATCGAAGGAATGAAACTTCCTGGCCTTGAGAAGATCGCGTGTAGCTTTCCCAGAGTTGATGGTAACTTGGAGGTCTCCGCTTCTAAGTTTCTTAACTTGGCTAATATCATTGGTAAATTAAGAAAGACATTTTTTAAGCATAAATGGGTTGAGGTCAGTTAATCGGGTCTGGTCAGAATGAAGAAACACGTGTCTAGCCTTGTCCGGGTCGATATTGGGGTCGATATTGGGGTCGTCATCCCTAGGCAGGGATGGAGTTGAGGACTCCATCCTGCGCGTCGGGGTGGGGGGACGAGCCCCCTGTTACACAAAAATAAAATGTGCTCAGTAGAGGCAAAGAAAATAATATAAAGGGGTTACACAGTTTCCTTTGGCGACTGGTGACAGCCGCGTGGTAGGACACACTGTGTGCCCAGTGGTTACGGTTTCTACACTACTCTAAACTACGATAGAATGTTTCTAGATTTCGCCGGGCCGGACGACGAAGAAGTCTCACGAGCCAACAAGGGCTCGTGCGGATCCCGGAGAGCTACGAGGATATGAAAATGACGAATAGGAAAAAGTGCTGGGAAATGCCCAGAAGTGGGTGGCAGTGTAACTGCCAAGGCAAAGCTATCCAACGTAAAGTTGGATTACGATTACAGGTCAACTCTAGAGAGTAGCTCTAGCGAGATTGACTGTGCTCGTGTAAGTATCGTCTGTCTGCTGCCAAGGGCTACCGACGTCTGATGTGAACCGAGTTTTTTTTTTTTTTCTTTTTATATCTTTAAGGCTATCGACCTATAATGAGGTCATTAAGCCTGGTGTGAACCTGCGATCCTTTTTAATCTACCATTATAATTTCCACAATAGTCCTGTTGTGCGTAAATAAAATACTACTTTGTCAATAAGTAAACGGTCATCGGTCAAAAGATTTGTAGTGCTTAGCTGAATTTTTTTTAAGTTTACAGTGTTGTATAAGCGCTTGGCGCTGTGTGTTGTATCTTGAGCAGTGTATGAGTATGTGTCTTATGGATAGTATAGTGTTGCAGGTGTTGCATTGGGGAGGAAATACAGGTGGGTGAGGCGGGTCGAATTCATCCTCAGTCTTGCTATGGCGATTTCCTCCTGTCTGTTGTTTCTGTATGATGTCGACCAGTCTGTTATGTATTCCTTTTGTTTGTGCAAGATGTGAAGGTTGTTCCACTGGAGTTGCCAGTGGGCGTGTAATTGTTTCCTTAGTATGGAATTGAAGGATCCTATGTCCAGGGGTATGTCTATAATAGAGTCTTTTTGTAAGGCAGATTTGGCTAAGGTGTCCGCTTTCTCATTCCCGAAGATCCCAATGTGGCTGGGAACCCAAGAGAGAATAATGGATTTGTTGGTCGTCGACAATGTGCTAATGATTTTGCCCAGGAGAAATTTCTCCATATGTTACCTATCTTAATTGCTTGCAGTGCGCTCAAAGAGTCTGTGAATATGGCTAAGTTACTATGTGTACCCACGGCGGTGGGTACGTATGTTCCATCTTTTCTATTGACCACAGTGGCACTGAATACTGCTCGCACAAGAATCGGATCCTGATGGAAAGGGGATTTAGGCTGGAGTTGGTGAAGTGCTCGTGCTGGTTTATCGTTTGCTTGCAGGGATGTCGTTGGTTGCGAAGCACTCTGGCGGCGTATAGGAGTGTGAGGTGCTCGCGCCTGTAGTGGAGAGGGGTACATTTGCTTCAACCTCCAGCCTCTCGATTCTTGTGCAGCTTAATGCTCCAAGTGCTATTCTTAGGCCGTTGTTTTGGATGATGTTCAGGGGTTGTAACGTGGTTGGTGTTGCCGAAACATAGATCTGACACCCATAGTCTAATTTAGATCTAATTAGGGACTTATAAATCATTAGCAGGGATTTCCTATCTGCTCCCCAATTTGTGCCCGTTAGTTTACGTAGCAAATTAATTCTCTTGTTGCACGCATCAACTAGATATTTTACATGGGCCTTCCAGTTTAGCCTGGAGTCCAGTTTCAGGCCGAGGAAAAAGGTTGAGTTTTGTACTGGAATGGGATTCCCATGTAATTGCAGATTTATTTCTGCCTGGGCTCTGCGTGAAAATACAATTACTGTTGACTTTAATTCCGAAAACTTAAATCCCCATTTGTCAGACCAGTCCTGGAGCGACTCCAGGGCCAGTTGTACGCGAGAGCTGGAAAACTTGGCATTCGGTGAGGAATGCCAGATTCCGACGTCGTCAGCGTATAATGAGTATTTAAGGTTCCGAGGTGGAGCGGGTAGAATATCGTTTATGAGCAACATAAAAAAAGTGGGACTTAACACACTTCCCAATGGTACGCCATTTTCTTGTGTGCGTACTGTTGAATAGTAGTTTTGATTTTTAACTGAAAAAGTTCGTTCTTTTAAATTTCTTTGAATGAAAATAGGAAGATTCCCTCTAAGGTCAAGTGCATAGATTTTTTCGAGGGTACCACGTCGCCATGCCATGTCGTAGGCTCTTTCTAAATCTAAAAAGCAAGCAACAAGGTATTCTTTCCTCTCGAAAGAGGAGAGGATATCGTGTTCTAAGTTGACCAAATGGTCAAGACTACTATTTTTCCTGAAACCACATTGGGCAGGAACTATTAAATTTTGAGACTCTAGGATGAATTTTAATCTGTTATTGGCCATACGCTCTAATGCTTTGCATAAGCAGTTGGTAAGCGCTATAGGGCGATAAGAGGAAGGACTCTTTGGGTCCTTACCCTTTTTGAGAATAGGTATGACGTGGGCATGTCTCCATGTTTTTGGGAAGTCTTGACTAATGCGTTGTATATTTTTAGTAATTTTTTTTTCAGTGAAATTGAATTCAAATGTTGCAGCATCTCATACCTAATCCCATCTGGGCCAGCAGAGGTTGCTCTACACGAGCGCTAACCTGTCCTTCCTATATACGGTAAAGTTTTTAAGTGTGAACTCTATTCTGGGCTTGAGGAGTGTTTCCTGTAGACATATTACTGAGGGGTTGTTTAGGGAGTTAAAAATTACAAGGTCATTTACTTTACTTCTAACACCTCGGCAATTCCACTGGCAGATTTGGCTAAGGTGTCCGCTTTCTCATTCCCGAAGATCCCAATGTGGCTGGGAACCCAAGAGAGAATAATGGACTTGTTGGTCGTCGACAATGTGCTAATGATTTTGCCCAGGAGAAAATTCTCCACATGGTTACCTATCTTAATTGCTTGCAGTGCGCTCAAAGAGTCTGTGAATATGACGAAGTTACTATGTGTGTCAGATTGAGCATTTTATATGGTTTTGTATATGCCGAACAGTTCGGCGATATATATGCTCGTATGGTCCGGCAATCTGAACATCATCCGGGTTTTGTTGCTGTATAACCCTGTCCCAGTTTTGTGGCCGCACTTGGAGCCATCCGTGTACAGTGCTCTGTGGTCATTGTACTTGTTAATAATTTCTAGAGTCTTCTGTTGTAGTTCTTCTATGGAAGACGATTTCTTCCTGAGGTCCTGGTTGGTATTGACGTTCAGGGCGATGCTTTTCCACGGCGGTGGGTACGTATGTTCCATCTTTTCTATTGACTACAGTGGCACTGAATACTGCTCGCACAAGAATCGGATCCTGATGGAAAGGGGATTTAGGCTGGAGTTGGTGAAGTGTTCGTGCTGGTTTACAGTTTGCTTGAAGGGATGTCGTTGGTTGCGAAGCACTCTGGCGGCGTATAGTGTGAGGTGCTCGCGCCTGTAGTGGAGGGGGGGTACATTTGCTTCAACCTCCAGCCTCGCGAGTCTTGTGCAGCTTAACGCTCCAAGTGCTATTCTTAGGCCTTTGTTTTGGATGATGTTCAGGGGTTGTAACGTGGTTGGTGTTGCCGAACCATAAATCTGACACCCATAGTCTAGTTTAGATCTAATTAGGGACTTATAAATCATTAGCAGGGATTTCCTATCTGCTCCCCAATTTGTGCCCGTTAGTTTACGTAGCAAATTAATTCTCTTGTTGCACGCATCAACTAGATATTTTACATGGGCCTTCCAGTTTAGCCTGGAGTCCAGTTTCAGGCCAAGGAAAAAGGTTGAATTGTGTACTGGAATGGGATTACCATGTAATTGCAGATATATTTCTGCCTGGGCTCTGCGTGAAAATACAATTACTGTTGACTTTAATTCCGAAAACTTAAATCCCCATTTGTCAGACCAGTCCTGGAGCGAGTCTGTGTGTGTGTGTGTGTGTGTACGCGAGACCCGGAAAACTTGGCGTTCGGTGAGGAATGCCAGATTCCGATGTCGTCAGCGTATAATGAGTATTTAAGGTTCCGAGGTGGAGCGGGTAGAATATCGTTTATGAGCAACATAAATGAAGTGGGACTTAACACACTTCCCTATGGTACACCATTTTCTTGTGTGCGTACTGATGAATAGTAATTTTGATTTTTAACTGAAAAAGTACGTTCGTTTAAATAAAAATTGAATGAAAATAGGGAGATTCCCTCTAAGGCCAAGTGCATAGAGTTTTTCGAGGATGCCACACACACACACACACACACACACACACACACACACACACACACACACACACACACACACACACACACACACACACACACACACACACACACACACACACACACACACACACACACACACACACACACACACACACACATGAAGCACATACACGCACACGCACACATACACGCACACACACACACACACACACACACACACACACACACACACACACACACAAAAACACACACACACACACACACACATGAAGCACATACACGCACACGCACACATACACGCACACACACACACACACACACACACACACACACACACACACACACACACACACACACACACACACACACACACACACACACACACACACACACACACACACACACACACACACACACACACACACACACACAGACACACACACACACACACAGACGCACACAGACACACACACACACACATACATGCACACATACACGCACACGCACACAAACATCCCCACACGCACACAGACACACACACACGCACACACACACACACGCACGCACACACATACACACACACACACACACACACACACACACACACACACACACACACACACACACACACACACACACACACACACACGCACGCACATTCACACACACACGTGCGCACACTCATACTCACACACACACACACGCGCACGCAGTAAAGTATTCCAGTTATTGAAGTGGGGATAGTTTTGGCATAATGGAGAAAGAGAAAGAAGAAAAAATAACATATGAACCAACAAAGAGAGGACTAGAGGTAAGTATAGTGGAAAGCCCGAGAGGTGTAATCCCTAAAAGACACTGTCTCATAGACACATACATACACCAAGGATTTTTCCCCCTTACAAGGGAGGTAGCCAAAAAGAAAAAGGCATAAAATCATTCCCACCCATTCCATCCCTGAATACACTCCACACCCCTCCACCCTCCCTCTTATCTTAGCACCTCCTGGATGACGGGTCATCCCTGCACCTTGTCCACTGCCCTGAGTCAGAAGCAGTGTCGCAAGACACAGCACATCCACAGCGAGGCCGCTTCATTAAATCGGCGACCCCCCCTCTCCGTCCCCCCATGCATAAAAGGAGAAGACGGGGAGAAATCCCTTCGGGCTGCGTCAAATTTTGCTCACACATACTACCTCACCCCCCATCCTCCCGTCCATTCCACCTCATGCATCACAACATCATCCATATATAACCAATCTCCATTCACCCCTGTCTTCTGTCCTCTCCCGTCCTTCCTCAACAGACATTCCCCTCTTCCCCTGAAGCCCCGTTCACCCCATCCATCCACCTCATCCTAGGACATCTCCTCATGTTCACTCCCTCCACATCTGCCTTCCACACCTCTTTCACTAGTCTTTCTTCACTCATTCTTTCCATGTGTCCAAACCATCCTAATACTCTTTCATCAACCCTATCTCCCAACTCCCTTTCCACCCCCATTCTCCTCCTCACCTCCTCATTTCTCACTCTATCTAGCCTAGTAACCCCCATCATACTTCTCAGACACCTCATCTCAAACACATTCAAACTCCTTCTCTCTTCCTCTCTTATGTTCCATGTTTCTGTCCCATACAGTACTGTTGGCACAACCACTCCTTCATACAGTCTCCTCTTAGCATCCATTCCCAAATGTCTATTCCTCATTACACTCTTCAATCCACCAAGGCATTTACTCGCTTCTCTCAATCTACACTCTACCTCCACTTTCACTCCACCTTTTCCTGCCACATTTGCACCCAAATATCTAAAACTATCCACTTCCTCCAGTCACTCTCCCTTAATGCTCACTTCCAGTCTACTGCCACCTTCACCCCTTGTACATCTCATCACCTTACTTTTACCCACATTTATCTTTAGCTTTCTTCTATCACATACTCTCCCAAACTCTGTCACCAACTTCCTCAATCCCTCCTCCGATCCTGCCACAAGCGCAGTGTCGTCCGCAAACAACAGCTGGCTCACCTCCCACTTTTCTCCATTTTCTTTAACCATCTCCAATCCCTGACCCACTACCCTTGCATTTACCTCTCGTACTACCCCATCCATATATAAGTTGAACAGCCAGGGCGACATAACGCATCCTTGACGAAGTCCCACCTTTACCTCGAACCACTCACTCTCTCCATTTCTAATCCTGACACAAGCTCTACTACTCTCATAAAAACTCTTGACAGCTCCTAGAAGCTTTCCTCCTATCCCATATATCTGCATAACCTCCCACAGTGCCTTTCTGTCTACCCTATCATAAGCCATTTCCAGATCCATAAAGGCCCAAAAAACATCTTTCCCCTTTCTTATAGCTTTCTCACATATTTGTCTCATAGACCCACCAAGGAAAAATCAAAGGTGGGAAAATAAAAGTTTTTTTCAGGGTTTCAAAGAAACCCAGGTGAAATAGGCAAAAGCTTAGACATAGATAGAGATATTAGATATAGTAATGCATTAAGGAATCGCGAAGTAAATGATTTAATGGAAGAAATCATAGACTTGAAATTGGATTATCGAGCGCTTCTTAGAGAACTGATTGCGTTGCGAAAGAGTAATGAGCAAACGATCAAAGAATTAGGTGAACTAAAGAGCGAAATTGAAATCCTAAAGAGAAAAAACGAAAGAATGAAAATGGAGGACAAAAATAAAAATGAAGAATTGAAAAAAGAGCTCAAAGAACAATTAGAAGCAGTGACCGGAAAGGTGGAAGAGAAGAGTCAATCAGGGAAATAGACCTCACTGAAAAAAAAAAAAAAAAAAAATCAATGGAAACAAGAACAGGAAAATCAAGAAATATCCTTTAGTGAAATAGTACAAAAACAGATGGCGGAAAATACAAAAGAAACAGTCATAAAAGTGATTAAAGAAAATGAAAATTGGGTGAGAGAGAGTTGATAAAGGTAAGTGCATTGTGGTCGATGGTATCCAGGAAAAACATGATATGTATAGACACCAGAGAGAAAAGGAGGAAAAGGAAATAGCTAAGGAAGTTTTGAAAGAAATACAGGATGAAGGACAAAATCTCGATAAAGAAATCGATGAAATCCACAGAATAGGCAAATATTCAAAAGAAAAACAACATAGACCGCTAAAAATAAAACTAAGAACTCAAATAATAGCAGAGGAGATATTAACAAAAGCTGTTAAATTGGTAAACAGCGAGAAATTCAAGCATATATGGATACAAAAGGAAATGAGTGATGAGGAAAAAGATAAAGACAAAGCTCTCAGAATTGAAGCCAATGACAGAAATGAGAAAAGAACAGAGATGGAAAAAACGATTTTTTTTTTTTTTTTTTTAGAGTGCTGGACTTGAGACTGAAAAATAGTACATAAAGGATGGAAACTTAAACCGGAAATGGAAGGATAATATGAAATTAAAGGTGGCATACACAAATATCGACGGCATGATCTCTAGAATCAATTAACTAAATGACTATCTAGAAATGGAAAAACCTGACATCATGGGAATTGCGGAGCCAAAACTGAAGGAAATATGTCAACAAACATAGTGGGACAAGGTCTATACAACCACCGGGTGAGAAATAAAACAGACAAGCAGGGAGGAAGTGTCATGATATTGACCAAAAAGGGTCTAAATGTGACAAAGATAAATGAAGGCCAAGGCAATGTAGAGTTAATTATGATCAAAATTGTAAAAAGGATGGAAGGCAGAAAATTTGTTGTAGTGTATGTACCACCAAAAACACAGGCTTGGTCGGATAGCGAACATTCTAAATCACTGGAAGACACAATGAATGTGCTAAATGAGTTACTAAAAGAGGATGGAAACATAGTAATCATGGGCGATTTTAATGCAAAGGATATAATCTGGAAAGAAATGATAGTAAAAGGAGGAGAAGATCATTGTAGTAACATCCTACTAGATATGACCATCGAATACACCCTAACTCAATAGGTTAAGGAAAATACTGGATATAGAAACAATGAGGAACCGTCGAAACTAGACTTAATATCAACTTCTGAACCAGATATTGTGAACAAAATGGAGTACAAAACACCATTTGGAAAGAGTGACCATATACTAATAGAGTTTGAATTAAAAGAACAGAACAATGTAGGTAGAAAGGATAAGCATAGAGAAGGAAGATTAATGTACAACAAAACGGATTTTGAAAAACTAAGAAAATTTATCCAAAACACTAGCTGGGACAAATTTTCCAAAGAGGAAACAAAGATGGAAGAAAAATGGAACATATTCAAAGAAAAGTACAAGGAAGGAATTGACAAATATGTGCAAAAAAAAAAAGAAACAAAAAGAGATTTATATAAAGTGTTGGTTTAACAAAAGGTGCAGCGAGGCTAAAGACAGAAGAGAAAGCCTGGAAAAAAAAAAAATCCAAATAGCAAACATATATAAAACTTAGGAACGAATATGTGAATAAACGCTGGAAAGAAAAAAAAATGAAAAAGATATTATTGACAAATGAAAGGATCAACCCAAACTCTTTTACAGATATATAAATGAAAAACTAAAGGATAAAGATGAAATAGTGAAATTACGTGAAGGATATAAAGAATATATAGATGATACAGAAATGGCAGAAGTCTTGATCAGACATTTCAGGTCAGTTTTCACAATTGAGAGCTCACAATTTTGGGAAGATAGAAAACAAGAAAGATCACCCAAAATGAGAGAAATAAAGGTACAGTAACACACAAAGAAATAAGAGATCAAATAAAAAACCTAGATGTCAGGAAATCGCATGGACCAGACGGAATTGCAAATTGGATACTGAAAGAGTGTATAGACGAACTGACAGACAAACTATACAAGATAATAGACTCCTTACTCAAAGAAGGAAAGGCACCGCAAGATTGGAAAGATGCAAACATAGTACCAGTATACAAAGGAGGAAATGGGGTAGATCATAGAAATTTTAGACCGGTATCCCTTACAAGTACAGTAGCAAAAATATGTGAAAAAGTCATCAGAAATGAATGGACCAAACACTTGGAAGAAAATAAAATAATAAACCCTAAACAATTTGGTTTTAGAAGTGGTAGATCGTGTACCACAAACCAAATTTGCTTTTACTCGAGAGTAATTGAGATAATACAAGAAAGAGACGGCTGGGTAGATTGCGCCCTCTTGGATTTGCAGAAGGCGTTCGATAAGGTACCACATAAAAAATGAATAAGAAAAATTGAAATAATAGGAGGAATACATGGTAAACTGCTAGAATGGATGAAGGACTTCTTAATTGGAAGAAAAATGAGAGTGGTACTTGGAGACAAAAATTCGAACTGGGAGGATGTGAAAAGTGGCGTCCGGCAAGGTTCTGTATTGGTTCCTTTAATGTTTGCCATATATATAAATGATATGGATGAGGGAGTAAATTGTTACATGAACTTCTTTGCTGACGATGCCAAATTACCCAAGAGAGTAAAAACGGAAGAAGATTGTAGATTGCTACAAGAAGACCTAGACAAAATATGGGAATGGAGTCAGAAATTTGAGATGAGCTTCAACATCAAGAAATGTAGCATAATGGAATTTGGAAAAAGCAATACAAAATTGGAAACAAAGAATTCAAAAAAGTAAATTCAGAAAGGGATCTGGGAGTAATCATCTCAAGCGACTTGACACCAGACAAACACGTGAACAAATTATTTGGAGAGACCTTTAACTTACTAAGATCAATGAAGGTTGCCTTAGACTACATAGATGAGGAGATGGTTAAAAAAAATAGTGGTTATACTGATAAGACCTAAACTAGAATATGCCGCAACATTGTGGGCACCCAGTACAAAGAAGAACATAAGAAAATTTGAAAGAATCCAAAGAGCAGCGACAAAAATGGCACCTACACTGGCAAATCTGACATATGAAAAAAAAAAAAAAAAAATTGGGGAAACTACATCTGTCAACACTGGAACAAAGAGGAGAAAGGTGATTTACTGATCATTTACAGAATTATGAAAGAGATGGAAATCCTCGATAGAGATGACTTATAAGAGTGGGACAGAAGAGAAACAAGAGGACACGAAAAGAAACTAAAGAAGGACACTTATAGAAGATACCTGAAAAAGAATAGTCTCTCAAATAGAGTGATTGATGTCTGGAACAAACTGAACGGAGAAACAGTGAATCCCAAAACTATACACGATTTTAAGAATAAACTGGATGCGGAGAGATACGAGAACGGGTTACTACGAGCATAGCTCTCGACCCGTACAATACAACTAGGTAAATAAATACAAGCACACATACACGCACACATACACACACACACACACACACACACACACACACACACACACACACACACACACACACACACACACACACACACACACACACACACACACACACGCACGCACACATGCACACACAAACACAGACACACGCACACACGCACACGCACGCACACACACACACACACACACACACACACACACACACACACACACACACACACACACACACACACACACACACACACACACACACAGACACACGCACACACGCACACAGACACAAGCATTTACGGCTCGGTGGTGGATTGGCACGGCTCGGTGGCGGATTGGTAAAGCACTGGCCTCACAAGCCAGAGAACCGGGGTTCGATTCCCCGGCCGGGCGGAGATAAGTTGGGTTTGTCTCCTAGCAGTGAGTAGGTACGGGACGTTAGTCAAGGAGTTGTGACCTTGCTGTCCCGGTGTGTGGTGTGTGAGTGGTCTCAGACCTACCCAGATATCGGCAAATAATGAGCTCTGAGCTCACTGCCGTAGGGTGGTGTCTGGCTGTCTCGACAGAGACTGCAGCAGATCCGAGGTGAATACACACACACACACACGCGCGCGCGCGCATCGGATTAACGGCGAGGATTGGAACTCCGGAAAAAAACACACACACGCAATTTTCGTGGATTTCAGCGACGAGGGAGTACCTGTGTTGTAATAGTAGGGGAGGGGAAAGCCTGTGGTGTAGTGGGCAGGTGAAGAAAAAAGAGAAGGGGAGGCATTACTGATGAAAATGGAAGAAAATGAGGAAGGTGAGGAACGGGTCTTGGAAGTCAGAAAGGGTGTAAAGAAAATGTGTACAGACGACACAGCTGAGGTCGAACAGGTGAGTAAAAGTATCAAGAGTTGGAATATAGATAAGAGCAGCTTAATGGACAGAGGGGATAATTACTTCTGTGGATTTAATGAGGGAGAAGATGACAACCTCCCCCGATTAGTAAGTCTAGAGGAGAAACTAACAAAAATGAACGAAGCATGGGAGGTTAGGTTTAGCCAACTCGCGCTAGTTACACAAAGAGTTTATAAATTGGAAGAACTACAAAAGGAAAATCAAAATCCAACTAAAGAAATAGAAGAATTAAAATGAGTTAAGAGAAGTGAAAGATGAGAATTAGGAATTAAATAAGAATAATAAAGAGAACAAAGAGTCCATAACAAAAGAGGTAAGTGGTTCGAAAAAAGTCCAAAAGAACAACAAAATTGAATTTAGAGATATAGTGAAACAACAAATGAAAGAACAAACTAAGGGTACAGTTATTATAGTGATGGGGAAGAAAGAGAATATAGTAAGAAACTTAGCAGATAAAAAGAAATGTATAATTATATTAGGAATGGAAGAGAAGCATAATCCAAATAAAACTACAAGTGTAAAGGGGGAGAAGGAAAAGATAAACAAAGTATTAGAATAGTTTAAGAAGATGAACAAGAAATAGAGAAAGAAATTGAAGAAATATATAGATTGAGGAAATACGACCAGACCAATTAAGGTTAAATTAAGGTCACAAACAGCATCAGAGAATGTCTTAGCAAAAACAGGGAACTAGCAAAAAGTGATCAGTATAAACAGGTATGGATAAAAAAAAAGAGACGAATAAAGAGGAAAGAGAGGAAGAGAAAACAAAAATAATCAAAGCTAAGAAAAGAAAAACGAGAACAGAAAAGAGTCAGACAAAGAGAAATTCTATTGGAAAGTAATGGATATGAAAGTGAGGAAATGGTTCATAGTAGAAAAAATGGTAGGGAAGTAGAAAACAGGATGGAGGTAACAGAAAATTAAAAGCGTCTTTCACTAATATAGATGGCTTAATAACAGGTTTCTATCCTTTTACACTAAGGTATATAAGGCGTCAGACAACAATGAAAATTACGATGTTATTTACCTTGACTTTAGCAAAGCGTTCGACAAAGTGCCACACCAGAGACTACTAAATAAAATCAAAGCCCATGGCATAGGAGGAAAAGTGTTAGAATGGATTAGAGCTTGGATTAGTAACAGAAAACAGCGGGTCACCATAAATGGAATAAAATCTAGGTGGGGCAATGTTACTAGCGGGGTCCCCCAGGGCTCGGTTTTGGGTCCCTTATTGTTCATTATGTATATAAACGACTTAGACGATGGGTTAAATAGTGATGTTAGTAAGTTTGCGGACGACACTAAAATAGGACGCCTAATTAGGTCAGGAGAAGACGCCCAGATTCTGCAGGATGATCTTAATAAACTGTTAACATGGTCAGTGAAATGGCAAATGAACTTCAATATCTCTAAGTGTAGTGTGTTAAACGTAGGGCTACACAACCCCGAAAATAGATACAACTTAGATGACACGTTTTTAGAAAAATCTGAGTGCGAGAGGGACTTGGGAGTTCTGGTGAGTCCGGACCTTAAAACCAGGAAGCAGTGCATTAGCGCCAGAAATAAAGCAAACAGGGCATTAGGCTTCATTGCTAGGACGGTAACGAAAAGAAGTGCAGAGGTAATTATTAAACTCTATCTAGCGATAGTTAGACCCATCCTTGACTATGCGGTACAGTTTTGGTCTCCGTCCTACAGAATGGACATAAATTCACTAGAATCACTGCAGAGAAGAATGACCAAAATGATACAAGGACTCGGAAATTTGCCTTACGAAGAGAGGCTTAGGCACCTAAACTTACACTCTCTGGAAAGACGCAGAGTGCGGGGTGATCTAATAGAAGTGTTCAAGTGGATCAAAGGCTATAACAAGGGTGATGCAAACAAGGTCATCATAATAAAACAACAGGGCAGGACTCGCAGTAATGGGTATAAACTGGACAAATTTAGATTTAAGAAGGAAATAGGCAAGAATTGGTTTACAAATAGGGTGGTCGATGAATGGAATAAACTTAGTAACCACGTAGTAAGCGCTGAAACTATCAGTTGTTTTAAAAAACGATTAGACAACTTTATGGATGGGGACGACAGGTGGTGATGGATACGGAGCTGCCTAGTGTAGGCCTTATGGTCTTTTGCAGTCTCCTTTATTTCTTATGTTCTTATGTTCTTATTACCTGAAGGAAAAAGAACTGGACATAATGGGAATTGTAGAGACAATATTAAAAGGTCTATTACCACCTAACAGTGTAGGACATCACGCATATAATTATTGGATTAGAAACAGAGAGTGACTAAGAAGGATATAAATGTGAGGAATGTTACATATGGAAAGAATAGAGATGATTATGATGGAAATAGAGGACAAGGACAAGAAGAGCAAGAAGATTGTAGTAAATTATGTGCCTTCTAAAACGGCTTTGTGGGAAGAGAGAGAACACAAAAATATGTTATAAGACACAAGGATAACACTAAATAAGATAATGGAAGATGGAGGAAGAATATTTATATTGGGTAACTTTAATTGTAAAGAAATCTGCTGGGAAGAGATGACAGTGAAAGGGGGAGACGACCTATGGAGAAATGTACTACTGGATATGATTATAGAACATACAATGATACAATGGGTACAAGAGAATACTAGGTATAGATATGAGGAAGAACCATCGAGACTGGACCTAATAACCACATCAGAACCTGAGATAGTAGACAAGATTTAATATAAGACACTACTAAGTAAAAGTGACCACATATTAGTTGAACTGGAACTAAATGAGGAAAAATACATGGGAAAAATGAACAACATAGAAAGGGAAGATTGATGTATGCAAAAACAAATTTTGACAAAACAAGAGAATTCTTTCAGAAAGTAGACTGGGAAAGGATACATAAGGAGGAAACAACAGTAGAGGAGAAATGGAAAATTTTGACAAACATTTATAAAGGAGGAGTGGAAAAGTATGTTCTAAGACGAAAACAAGAAAAAGGATATGTAAAATGGTGGTAGAACAAAAGATGTAGCGAGTTAAAAGACAAAAGGGATAAAGCTTGGATAAAATGGAAGAAAGACAAAAGACCTGAAAAATGGAAAATATATACTAGTTATAGATTTGTAAGCAACAAACTGAAAAACAAACAAGAATTAGTGAAACTACGACAGGGAGGAGTTGACTACGCAGAGGAAATAGAAATGGAAGAAATTATGAACAAGCATTTTAAATCAGTGTTTACGAGGGAGAACATATAACTTAGAGATGTCGAGTGGGAGGAGAAAGTCCCCCCTATGTAAGAGATAGAAGTAACAAGGAAAGAGATAATGAATCACTTGAGTAATCTCGATGTTAGAAAATCGCATGGACCAGATGAAATGGCAAACTGGATATTGAAAGAATGCAGGAACGAACTAACAGACAAAATACATAGTCTAATGAGCAGTTCATTGAAGGAAGGAAAAGTTCCAGAAGATTGGAAAAGAGCAAATATAGTACCAATATATAAAGGGGGAAACAAGGAAGACCCTACTAACTATAGACCGGTCTCTCTTACAAGTACGGTAGCTAAAATTTGTGAAAGAATGATCAAAACTAGATGGGTAAGGCATTTGGAAAAAACAAAACAAAAAAACAATGTACTAAATCCAAGGCAATTTGGATTTAGACAAGGAAGATCATGTATTACAAACTTGATGTGTTTCTTTTGAAGAAAGAGATGGATGGGCTGATTGTGCATTTCTAGACCTGAAAAAAGCTTTTGATAAGGTGCCACATAAGAAATTGCTAAAGAAATTAGAAACTGCAGGAGGAATACAGAACAAACTACTGAAATGGATGGAAGACTTCCTGCATGAAAGAAAAATGAGAGTGGTGATAAGAGACAAACATTCTAATTGGGATGAAGTGATTAGTGGAGTTCAACAAGGAACAGTTCTGGCCCCAATAATGTTTGCTATATATATTAATGATATGGATAAATGAATTGAAAAGTTATATGAACTTCTTTATGGATGATGCAGAACTCTTGAAAAAAATGAACACTGTAGAAGATTGCGAGTCGCTGCAGAGTGATCTCAATAAAGTATGGGAATGGAGTAGGAAGTGGGAGATGGAATTCAATATCAAGAAGTGTAGTATAATGGAATTTGGAAGAAGCAAAAAAGAATAGTGGGATCATATAAATTGGGAGAGGAAGAAATTAAAAAAGTGGAAAATGAGAAGGACCTGGGAGTCATTGTTATGAATAAGATGTCCCCTGAGAAACATATAAACAAAATTTTTTGTAGAAACTTATGATCTAATAAGAACATTCAAGTGGCATTTACATACCTGGACGAAGAATTGGTGAAGAAAATACTAGTCACTTTCATAAGACCAAGTTTGGAGTATGCAGCGTCGACGTGGTCACCAATTACAAAAAAAAAAAAAAAAAATGGATAACAAAACTCGAAAGAATACAAAGAGCAATTACGAAATTGGCACCAACACTCTCA
>NC_134777.1:134948205-134950705 GCF_046742065.1 Oratosquilla oratoria
ACAACACGGTCATCTCGAATTATGACAAAAGAAATAATATGGATTTAATATATCTAGACTTTGCAAAAGCTTTTGATATCATCCTCCACGAAAGACTACTTACTAAATTAGCTTAACACTGAGTAAGTGGTAGTCTATTAAGCTGGACTAGTAATTGATTGAATGATCGAAAACAGAGAGTTGTTTTAAATGGAAAAAACTTCTAGATGGAAAAATATTACGAGTGGAGTTCCTCAGGGTTCCGTTCTTGGGCCACTTCCATTCATAGTATATATGATATAGACCACGAACTAAAATCTATGATCTCCAAATTTGCTGATGATACAAAACTATGCGGAATGGCAAATGACCACTTAAACCAGTTAGATATTCAAGAAGATTTAGATAAATTACAGCAATGGTCTGAAAAGTGGCTAATGAAATTTAACACAAGTAGATGCAAGGTTATGCACATAGGTAAAAATAACAGTAAGTACGTTAACAAGTTATTTGGAAATTTGTTAACAAAAATGGATAGTGGAAAGGATATCAGCGTAATTATCAGTAACGATCTCAAATCATCTAAGCAGTGTATTTTAGTCTTTGAGAAAGCAAGTGAGATTCTAGGACTGATTGCGCGATCGTTTGACTTCAAAAGTCCATCTCTCATCAACAAGCTATATAAATCGTTAATTCGTCCACATTTGGAATATGGTGTTTCCGTATGGTCACCGAATCTCATTAAAGTCATTGACATATTGGAAAAAGTACAACGGCGAGCCAAAAAAAAAAAAAAAAAAAAAAAAAAAAAAATCATACGAAAATATACTAAAATAGATGAATCTGTTTGAGCTAAAAAAGCATAGACTCAAAGCTAACTTGATACAGGTCTTTAAGATTCTAAAGGGAATTGACAATATCAAAGGTGACAAAATTTTCACACTGAATGAAAATCCGACAATAATGGTCTCAAACTGTCAGGAATTTTTTTTAATTTGGAAGTAGATAGAGACAACTTCGCCAATCGTGTAGTTAATGAATGGAATAAACTTCCTGCCAGAGGTAGTGCAATGTAGTTCAGTTCAAAGCTTTAAGATTCGTTTGTATAAACATCTAAGCAAGATCCTGTTATGCCTGCCATTTATTTTATATCATAGATTTGTTAAAATTTTGTCTGGTTATTATTTGCTTGATTATAATTTATTATTAGTTATCTGTCAATTTATTATTATTTACTATGTACCTGTTTGTTTATTATTTAACTTTACCCATTTATTAATTTATTTATTTTATTCGTTATTATTTATATTATTAATCTTTTATCTATTTACTTATTTATTTATTTGTTTATTTATTTATCATTATTATCTATAGTATCAAAATCTTTATTTATTTACTTATTTGTTTATTTATCATTATTATATTTTTTCGCATCCGATCTAGTTATGGACCAAAAGGTCTCCTGTCGGCATGCTCCTCTTTTGTAATCCTTTGTAAATATTCTGTATATTCTATATTTCCGTGGCGTAGTTTCACCATTTCCTGTTTATTTTCAAGTTTACCAGTCACATATCAATAGAATAGTTTGGGTTGATCTTTACATTTTTCTATTATGTTTTTTTTTTCGTAGTTTCTTTTTTTCCTCTCTGCGCATTTTTACATATTCATTTCTAGGGTTGATATATATTTGCCACTTTCCAGGTTCCCCCCCCCCATCTTTTCCAAGCTTCATCTCTTCTATTTTTTGCCTCACTACATTTTCTGTTGAACCAGCACTTAATATACACCTTTTCCTGTTTCTGTCTTGGTACGTATTTATCCATTCCTTCTTTATAATCTTCCATCATTTATCTTCCACTTGTGTCTATTCTTTATATAAAATTTCCCAATTTGTATTTTGAAAGAATTTCATAAGTTTCCCAAAGTCCGTTTTGTTGTACATCAGTCTTCCTTTTTCTGTATTTCTCATTCCTCTCCATATACAGTATATTTCCTCCTTTATTTCAAAATCTATTAGAATGTGGTCAGTCTGCCCAAATGGTGTCTTGTATTAGATTTTATCCACAATTTCAGGTTCTGTTGTAAATATTAAATCCAGTCTCGACGGTTCTTCATTACTTCTATATCTAGATTTTTCTTTTACTCATTGTGTCATTGTATGTTCTATAATCATGTCATCTCTTCCCAACAGATTTCCCTGCAATTGAAATCTCCCATAAGTACCAGGTTACCTCCATTCTCCAGCATCTCGTTTAATGAATGCCTTGTATCTTCTAACATTTTTGAATGCTCGCCCTCTTTCCAAGAGCCCGTTTTTGGGGGCATATAAATCACCACAAACTTTCTACTTTTCACGTCACTATCTTCAACTTTTACCATGATCATTTCCACACTGTTTTTACCCTCTGTAACCTTTATCACATTTAAGTTTTTCTTGACCAAAAACATGATTCCTCCTCCCTGTTTCTCGTCTCTGTTTTCAATCCAATGATTATGTAACCCATGTCCAACACTATTTTAT
>NC_134777.1:134955705-134970705 GCF_046742065.1 Oratosquilla oratoria
AGAACTCGATTAGTATGTGGTCACTCTTCCCAATTGGTGTCTTGTATTCCGTATTATCCACAATTTCAGGCTCTGACGTAAATGTTAAGTCAAGTCTCGACGGTTTTTCATTATTTCTATATCTGGTATTTTCTTTTACAATTGAGCAATTGTGTATTCAATGGTCATGTCCAGTAGTATATTTCCCCAAAGGTCCTCTCCACCTTTCACTGTCATCTCCCAACACACGAGTATTTCTTTTGAGTTAAAGTCACCCATAATTACTAAGTTTCCTCCTTTCAGTATTTCATTTAATGCATGCTTTGTGTCTTCCAACATTTTGGAATGGTTACTCTCCGTCCAAGAATATGTTTTTGGGGGCACACACATAACAACAAATTTTCTACTTTTGATGTCACTGTTATCAACTTTTATCATAATAAATTCCACATTGTTATTTTCTTCTGTTATCTTTGTCACATTTAAGCCTTTTTTAGTCAAAAACATGACTCCTCCCCCTGGTTCTCCTCTCTATTTTTCACCCAATGATTATAAACCTTGCCCCACATTATTTGGTGGCTGTGGACCTTTTAATTTCGTCTCTACAATTCCCATTATACCAGGTTTCTCTTCTGCCAGATAGTCGTAATTCATTTAGTACTGAAATCATGCCATCTATGTTGGTATACGTTACTTTTGTTGTTGTTTTCCTTTATCCTCCATTTTTTTTTAACATATATGCAATTTTCTCAACCTCAGATCCGGTACTCTCTCTCTCTCTCTAAAAAAAAATCGTTCTTTTCGGTCTCTATTCTTCTCTCGTTTCTTTCATTTGCTTTACTTCTCATTTTTTTTTATCTATATATATTTTTGTAATTTTCGCTTTTTCCCAACTTCGCTGTTTTTGCTAGTACTTCCGATATAATTTGAGATCTTAGTTTAATTTTTATTGTTTTTTTTTTCTTTAGGGAATAGTCCCATCTATGCACTTCCCCTATTTCCTTTTTCATTTCTTGCACCTCCTCTTCTATCTCAGAATTCCTTTTGCCACTTCTTTCTTCTCTTTTTCTCTGAGGTATCTAGCTACATTATGCTTTTCTTTTTTATCATCAATTGTGTCGCTGACCTAATTTTATTTTTATTTAATTACTTTAATGACTATTTCTTTTGCATTTTCTTCCACTTGTACTATTTCTTTAAAAGTTAGTTTTTGTTTATCTTGTTCCATCTTTCCATTGCTTTTTGATTTCTTGAATATCTGTCTCTTTTATGGTTTCTCCAACTCTCTCGGTCACCACTTATATTTGTTCTTTTACTTTTTTTTCAAAGCCTCATATATGTTAGTGTATTTATTTTTCATTCTTTCCTTCTCACATTTGACTATGTTTAATTCCTTTTTTAGATAATTAAACTCTCTGTTCGTTTCAACATTTCGTCTTTTCAACTCATTCACTTCTTTATACATTGCCCTGTATTCAACTTTCAGATCTATTATTTCATCTATTAATTCTGTAATCTCCTGATTTCTTAGAATATCCTTTCCAATTCTATACCTCTACCTAGTATTCCACCTTCTTTTGCAAACCCTGAAAATGCAATATTTTCATACCCATGATTCGACTTCGGCGTTTCCATGTTGCAACTCTTTTTTGGGATGACACCTAACGGTGATTCAACTCTGCTTACATCCAGTCTTCTCTTCGTTGGTTCACTATATTTTTGTCTTCCTTCATCATTCTCCATTTTATATTTTTATCACTAAGCTAGATTACCCCATTTTATCATTTCAGTCACTCAATAAACAAAGCTCCATATCCTAATACCAACTTGGTATTTCCTTGAACTTATCGAAAAAAAACCGCTGCACTCCAGAGCTCGTTCTAGATGTCTGTTCCAGCCTGTAGTTCGTCCGTGTGTGTGTGCACGTGTGCGTAGTTGTGCCTACTGCGCATTTTCTGGGTCTATGCTTTCTGACCTGGCTTCCTAGTGGCGTACCCGACACATTTTGTCTTGGCTAAGGTCACCAAGACCCCGTCCTTCCTCCTTAGCGGCCTCTTCCTCGGGCGTACATTTTCGCCTGGCATTGGCAAGAACAAATGATGCAAGGTACGTCGTCGCCTCGCAGGAATGTGTTAGGTATGTTTGGGGCGTGCATGTCCGCGTTGTCTATTTCACCTACCTGGACGATGCGGCGTGTCGTCCTGGACATGTAATAACTAAAGAATGGAGACAAGTTTTAAAAGTGCACACCTACGCGGTAGAGCCATAGAAAATTGAATGATTTTTAATTGATTTACGTTATTCTTGGCGGAAATTAATAACGGTAAACAAAAGCTATACATAAACGTGGGCGCTTCGACTGCTGGAGACACCATCTTTGTTTTGTTAGATGCGGAGGTCGAAGAAATTAAAGTATGATACATTCGTATATTCTAACCTACCTACCTACCCCTACCTACCTATCTAACCTACCTACCTAACGTAACCTGCATTAAGTAATGCGGTACCTGTGATTCTAGAGGTCGTCAAGGTGTTCGTTGTTATCTTCGAGCTCCGAATCTAACAAAGATGGCGTGTAAAAGAGTCAATGCGACTTTGTTCGCTTGTGCAAAGCTTTTAGCAATGTTTCTGTTATTGATTTCCGCCAAGAAAAGTACTTATTATATTGATGCATTATAATCTACAAAATTTATATTTAATTTGCTAATGCTATATCGCGTAGGTGTGCACTTCTAAAAATATACTCTCGTGTAATAAACGATTGGATATTGAAATAAATTAGCGTAAAAGAATGTAGTTAAACTTAATGAATTCATCACTTTCGCAACCCACACACAAACCATCGAGCACAAAGTGAAGTACCTCAAAACAAAATTTCTGTAACGACTTTTGACCATCATCGATACCTCGTTATGCATGAGCGTGATTGGCTGTTGACCTCCTTTGCTATCGGACGGCGTCCATTTTCACGAGGCGATAACTAGAGACTGTCGACCTCTTCCTATGTTTCTTCTAATATAGTTCTCCGCAACAACAACAACATATACATAATAAGTTAAATCATGTATTTCCTACTAACCTTGAAAATAGATTAATTCTTGGTAGACGTGCGGACGGCTTCTGAGATAGTCGGTCGTTGGAACAACCAGTTGTGATACCCACGAACTGCATAGTTACGTTGACCAAAGTAGGTTTACGTCTTCATACGAAAACAAGAGATTCGTGAAAAACACCTGTTTTTGTTCTAAGGTTGACATACTACCAGTTGTTGTTTTTTTTATTCCGCAACTGCGTCATATAGTGGGGTGGGAGGTTTTCATAATGAATGAAGGAAGGTAACTGGGATACACACACACACACACACACACACACACACACACACACACACACACACACACACACACACACACACACACACACACACACACACACACACACACACACACACACACACACACACACACACACACACACACATACACACACACATACACACACACACACACCAGACACACACACACACACACACACACACACACACACACACACACACACACACACACACACACACACACACACACACACACACACACACACACACACACACACACACACACACACACACACACAACACGTGAATTGCAGGTAATTAACATAATACAGGACACTGGGTATTGTACATCCATTCAAAAGGGAAGAAGTCAGAGATGCCACGCAGGGCATCAGGTATTATGAAAACCCACCAAAGCAGGGGTAACGGACAAGAATATCTTCTAGAATATTTGGTGATAGGAGATGATGACAGATGGCATCCAACGGTAGTCCCTGGGGCAGTAGATGTCTTACAGTGAGACACGCTAGGCAGTATTCGATGGTGTTGGCCAGTAGAGCGTGGCATAGGTGATATTTTGTGAATATAGGCTCGCCCTCCACCCCGGCGACCTGCCACGTTGGACAGCCTAGCCGCAGTCGGGCCGAGACAACATTGTGGCGACGAACCATAAGTCCCCTGAGGCGCTACGTGTATTTGAGGCGGCAGACGGATTCATTTTGGGTGATGGTGACACTGAAGCTCTCGGTGTCCCGACGACGCTGCTCGGGTAGAAGAGCAGCGGAGCGGACCCTGGTGAGGTAACTTGGCAGGGAGAGAGGACGTCCATCACCACGACGGGGTAGTCGACAGGCTTCCTTCGCTAGGCGGTCCACTTTGGTATTATGGTGTAAGCCTACATGAGAGGGAATCCAAATAAATTTGATGCAGAGACCACGGATAGTCAGTAGGGATAGAAATGAAAGGATTTGTTGTACAACAGAATGGTGAGTGGGGTGAATAGCGGAGAGGGACTGCAGTGCAGGCTTAGAGTCACATATTATGACAGCATCCAAAATGGTGTACAGTTCGCACAACGTGGAACTGGAGTGATCACGGAGCTGACGGCCGATCCAACCCTTAGGAGGCGGTGGTGGCATGTCAGGCGAGAAGACTGCCCCCACCCCCCCAGCTGCACCATCTGACTGCAGCGATCCGTCAATGTAGAGGCGATGCGGAGCAGTGATGGAGGATGTTATCTGTACAACACGTTCTAAGGCCAGTTGTAGCTGGAGACGATCTAGCAGATCACGAATTACGGGATAAGGCTCACGCCGGGTAGGAAGAGCTTCTGAGATTCGTACTGGAGCACCAAGGTAGCAGTACTGGGAGCTTAGAGGGATGATGCAGTCTCCAATCGTGAACTGGCAGCGTGGCAGGAGGGTGGTAGGGGAAAATTCTGCTCTTCTGTGGAGAAACGATAAGGCCACAGTTAGCAGAAGCCTGGGAGAGAGAAGCAAGAAAGAGCTGTAGGTGTGTTGGGGAAGTAGAGTGAACACACAAATCATCTGCATAGCAAGTAATTGTGACTTCAGGAACAGTAGGCAAAGACGTGAGGAGACGGTGCATTAGTATATTGAAAAGAAATGGACTTAGTACCCCTCCTTGAGGAGTGCCGAGATGAAAATCCCGTGAGGAGCTGTAGGCACCGCTGAAGAAGACACGGGAGGTCCGGTTACTGAGGTAGCCCTTAATCCACCGTAACAAATTACCCTTAATCCCAAAATCAATTAATTGATCCAAAATAATGTCCCGATTAGCTACATCAAACGCATTTTTTAGATCTACAAATGCCACTACACTGTCACGGGAGAGGCGACAATATAAGTCGACGAGGCAGTGATGGGTGCTGTGCTGGGGTAAAAAGCCGAAGAGACGTGGAGAAAGGTGATCTTGTAGTCGGTACATCAGTCGAGTGAGCAAGATTCTTTCCAACACTTAACAAAAGCAGGATGTAAGGGAGATGAGCCTGAAATTTGCTGTACCGGGCTTGGGTATGGGGATTATTGTACTCGTGGTCCAGGCACGTAGGATACATCCATCTCCAAGACACATATTGTAGAGGCGAAGGAGGGGGTTACCGGGTACACGGTGCAGCAAACGTAGCACACTGTAGGTAATGCCATCATCTCCAGGGGACGAGGCTTTACCTCTCAAGTGAGCACGTCGCAGCTCATCCTTAGTGATCAGTACAGTTTCTTCAAAGCATGTACTAAGCAGAGTCCACGAGCAAAAGCACCGGAGGAGAGAGCATCTTGGACGGGGGCAGGGAGGCTGGCAGGGGTGAACTGATCCGACCACGTGCCGATGAGCTATTGGGCAAATACGGCGGGGGAATGATGATGGGCAGTAGCAGGCTTCCTCTTAATCACTCTACGGATAAAGTGCCATATGGAGGCCACACTCGTTTGGTGATTAATTCTGTCCGTGAATCGCTTCCAGGAGTCAGTACTCACACATTCCAGGAGGGCTGTCAAATCGTCCCTGGATTGCTGGTAACGATGAAGCAGCTCAGGAGATGGGTCAGCCTGGAACATGAGTCCAACACGCTCCGCTTCTTCCTGCGCGTCCTGAAGTCGGGCGTCTAGATACCACGAGTGAGGAGAAGGGCGACGTTGGAGGTGGGGTCGTGATACGTAAAGCCTGTAAAAGTCGTGGGTGGCGGAGACAAGGCTGGTGTATAACTGGTCAGGGGAGGAACAGTCAAAGGTAGGTAGTATGCAGGTCATGTATGAAATGTACGTCGGGCAGTATTTGGGGGCCACAGTGAGGCGTAGGCCTGAGATAGGGGGTGTAGGTATGGTAGGAAGAGAATAATGGAAGAGAAGAGCAATATGATCTGAGAACAAAGCAGGTACTGAGGAGCACTGGACACGGGATGACACCAAGCCAGAGGTGAGGACGTGGTCCAGGGTGCTTTCCCGGGAATGTGTATCCCAGCGGGTTAGATGATATTGGCGGATGAAGGATAGCAGGAGAACACCAGGGCGGTTAGAGGTGCCAGAACGATCTCCCAATGCAGTATGTTTAGCATTGAAATCCCCAACTTCTATCTCGAAGAGTTGGAATGTTACGTCAAGGTCAGTAGTGGAGCGCAGAAGACGGTGTGTCAGTGTACTGTGTATGTATGTTAGAAGACCGTTCCTTTCCGTATGAATGTAGGGGACATACCTGGGAAGTGAGGGTGCCTGTGGTACAGGGTTGGGTCGGCCTTGAAACACCTCCTGGAAAAAATGACATAGAGGTGGTGAGATTATACATATGTTTTTAACTGTATGTATTCTTTGTGATTGGTGATACCATTACCATTGATGTTCCATGTAAGAAGGTCTAGGTGAGTGTTAGTTACGAACGTTGCTCTTGCTGGTAGGAGACCGGAGTGTGGAGGAGGATGGACGATTCGAGGAAGACTGGCTAGTACTGGGATGCAACTCACAGAGTTTGTCGAGACGAGTTGCAATTGAATCCATTCTCTCGGTAAGCGTGGAGATGGAGGAGACGAGGGTTTGTTGGGATTCCGCCAGAGTGGAGAGTCTGGCGGCAGTAGTAGCTTGGGCCGAGACAAGGCTGTCAATCCTGGTATCAATGGAGGCAAAGCGGTACTCGAGTGCCGCCTGAAGAGCCGCAACGGCCTTACGGAGGGCAGCGTCTTGCTGAGGAAGGGAGGGAGCAGAGTGGACAGGCCGGGGGGAGGAGGTGGTGGGGCTGAGGTGGGGCCACTGGTCTGGGTCTTGCGCCGAGTACAGCCGTGCCAGACGTTGACACCTGGCTGTAGACATCGGGGGCACTTCCATTGTGATGGGTCCGGCTGTGGTGGAGGCTCAAAGGTGGAAGTAGTCGCAGATGGGGGCGGGGCCGCACTCCGGACGGGACATTCCCTGGACTCATGGGCGGCGGCACACCAGGCACACTTGGGGGAGGCGGAGCAGTACCTGGAAAGGTGACCCCAGCACCTGTAGCACCAGGGAAGGTCGTCATGTAGCCTCTGGACTTTGCACGGGGGGAGAAGGGGGAGGAAGTCGAAAGCAATGGTGCCGGGGGGTGTCTCAGGGAGGCTCAACACAATAACAATGCGGTTGGTGGGGGAACCATTCTGGATGAAGCGCCGAGCCGAGTGCACTCCTGGGAACTGTAGAGCAAGCTTATGATTCACGTCAACGGGATAGCGAGTAAGCAGGTATTGGGGGTACTTACGAGGTCTTTCGGGGAAGTCCTGAGGGAGGAGAGGCAGAGACGTCGTAATTCGGTCCAGGTTAGGTCCTCCAAAAGACCTTCCTGGAAAGAGAATGTTGTTGTTCTTCTTTGAGTACGAGTGGGTCTGATTCTATGTTGTCTAGCAGGAAGAGGGATTCCATTACCGGCTTTCAGCTCTCGATGAAAAGCAGTCATGTAATCTCCGCATGTTAATGGATTCTCAAGAGGAGCAGCGGTAAGATAATTCATTTTAACATTCATTCCACCTTATTGAGGTTGCATAGAAGGATCCATTGGCACGCTGCTACAGGGCCAATGATTGGAGAAACAAGTTCTTCGACTATTTGACTTGCATTAGTATCAGAATGGTCCACATGGGAAGTTCCTGCAGCTATGACACCCCAAATTTCCACGAGTCTTCATTTATTTGTGCGCGCACGTGTGTCTATATTTGTGGATGCGCGTTCATGCACCGAGAGTTTGTGGTGAAGCTAATATAATATGATAGGTATTGTGTATTCACACGCGGTGCCTCAGAGCACTTCCTCGCCATTCGTCACATCTACGGAAATGAATTCTAGTTTACCAGCTGACCTTTCGGCATCATCCAACCCTCTTGCTACTGTGCCATCTTGCAAACCAGTCTTTTCCTACTTTCCCTTTCTTACAATACTGTTTACTGTATTCCTCACTTTATTCAATAACTGTCTCCCCTTATTCCCATTGTAACTCAATGAAACTCATCTTTGTCATAATTTTCTCTGTAAACGCTCCCATTTTTTATGCATCTTGCTTGCTTCATCTATTGTCTCTCAATCCTATAAAACTAAGTGGTTCGTACAAATAGATTACAATTAGGATTGCATACATCCCATATTTACACACACACACACACAGACACACACACACACACACACACACACACACACACACACACACACACACACACACACACACACACACACACACACACACACACACACACACACACACACATACATTGCTATCTTTCGGGAGGGAAATAGCTGTCGATCACGAGTCCAACACGTGATCCAAGTCCATGCATACGCACACGCACGCACACATACACGCACACGCGCGTGCGCGCGGTGTTGCAATAACTTGAATTTCCTCGGTGTTCCTGCCGACCTGTAACTTTTTCTTGTTATCTTTACGTTAATCTTATGCCATATCTCGCCTTCTTTTTCTCTTTTCCTTACCCTGAACTTTATTCCCACCATCATCTTACTGTATCTCGCGGTCTCAACACTTTACAAACCACAATAACATACACGCGCCTACCACTTCCCTTTATTCATATTTTTTCCTGTTCTCTTTTCCCACTCCACCTTTCCTTTGGCCTCGTCATACCTTCAGTGCGCCTTCCCGACACTTTGGCTGTATTTTAGTTGGCAGCAGTGAAGTCAAAGGCTGCTGGGAGGAGGGTCGGGAGGAGTCGAGTTCGGCGACAGTTATTGATCGACCTTGGCTCAGTTCACTCCCAGACTGATCGACACTTTATTATTATTATTTTTTTTTAATGACTGAGTGAGACATGCAGGAACTAGCATTTAGACTTACCCAAAGAACATTTCTTCCTACTTTAACATCTGTGTTCCTTTCTTTTTCTCGTTGCAGTACTCATGCCCCTGGAGGATGCCGGCCGGTGGAGGCGTCATCGCGACCACCTTTATGCTCACTTGTTTACTACTACTACTCTGTTCGCTCGCCCGGGAGGGGCAGGCGTCATCCATCGGCGTGGTAAGTACCGATGACTCGTCGGCTGCAGGCCAGGTCCTGCCCTCACGTGAATAAACATGTTTGACGTCACAGTAGGTCAAGTGTGTCTTTAGAGTATAAGGGAGTAACAGGGATAGCCTAAACCTGCCCTCACCAGTGTCAATTTGTCGTTTGTCATTCATCAGACCATCTGCAGCACAAGTCCCTACCCTCAGTTTATGAGGCCCTACCCTCATCTTTCATCCGAAGCCAAAGCCCATGAGATTCATCATCTTACCCATTCATCCTATGACAGAAGTATGACTTAAATTTATTTTGATTGCCATGTGGTCATTTCTGTCAGCCGAGGGAAACCCTTTCCCGCTGCCACGGCATTGTGATAGAAGGGAGAGTGGAGGAGGAAGGAGGCTTTTGAAGGACGCTACTTTTTACTTCCGTTGGAATTTGTTGTTACGAAGGGTCGAGTAAAGTTTTGATTGGTGGTGAATTCTGCCGAAATAGTAGGTCAGTAGTTCGAATAGCTCTTTGAAAGAGTTAAAGTATTCGGACTCCCCACCACACCAAAACACACACACACACACACACACACACACACACACACACACACACACACACACACACACACACACACACACACACACACACACACACACACACACACACACACACACACACACACACACACACACACACACACACACACACACACACACACACACAGACACACACACACACACAAGAAAAAGAATATGTAAAGTGCTGGTACAACAAAAGTTGTAGGGAGTTAAAAGACAAAAGAGATAAAGCTTGGACAAAATGAAGAAAGACAAAAGACCTGAAAAATTGAAAATATATACTTGTTATAGAAATGAATATGTACAAGCCTGCAGAGAGGAAAAGAGAAAATATGAAAAAGATGTCATAGAAAAATGTAAAGATCAACCAAAACTATTCTACAAATTTGTAAACAACAAACTGAAAAACAAACAAAATTTGGAGAAACTAAGACAAGGAGGAGTTGAATACACAGAGGAAATAGAAATGGCGGAAATTATGAACAGGCATTTTAAATCAGTGTTTACAAGGGAGAATATACAACCGGAAGAGATCGAATGGAAGGAGAAAGTCCCCCCTATGAAAGAAATAGAAGTAACAAAGAATGAAATAATGAAACACTTGAGTAATCTTGATGTTAGAAAATCGCATGGACCAGATGAAATAGCAAACTGGATTTTGAAAGAATGCAGAAATGAACTGGCAGACAAAATACATAGCATAATAAATAGTTCCTTGAAAGAAGGAAAAGTTCCAGAAGATTGGAAAAAAGTATATATAGTACCTATATATAAAGGAGGAAATAAAGAAGACCCTACCAACTATAGACCAGTCTCTCTAACAAGTACAATAGCAAAAATTTGTGAAAGAATTATCAAAAGTAAATGGGTAAAATATTTAGAAAAAACAGCGTGCTAAATCCAAGGCAATTCAGACAAGGCAATTCAGACAAAGACGATCATGCGTCACTAATTTAATATGTTTCTATTCAAGGCTAATAGATATAATACAAGAAAGAGATGGATGGGCTGATTGTGCATTTCTAGACCTAAAGAAAGCTTTTGACAAAGTACCACATAAGAAGTTGCTTAAGAAATTAGAAACTGAAGGAGGAATACAGGGCAAACTGCTTAAATGGATGGAATGCTTTTTGCAAGAAAAATGAGAGTAGTGATAAGAGAGAAACACTCAAAATGGGATGACGTAATAAGCGGTGTTCCACAAGGAACAGTTCTGGCCCCAATAATGTTTGCTATATATATTAATGATATGGATGAAGAAATTGAAAGTTATATGAGCTTCTTTGCAGATGATGCAAAACTATTAAAAAAAGTGAACACGAAAGAAGATTGTGAGTCACTACAGAGTGATCTAAATAAAGTATGGGAATGGAGTAGGAAGTGGGAGATGGAGTTCAACACTAAAAAGTGTAGTATAATGGAATTTAGAAAAAGCAAAAACAGAATAACAGGATCATATAAATTGGGAGAAGAAGGAATAAAAAAAAGTAGAAAATGAGAAGGACCTGGGAGTCATTGTTATGAATAATATGTCACCTGAGAAACATATAAATAAGATTTTTGGAGAAACTTATAATTTGATAAGAACAATCAAAGTGGCATTTACATACCTGGATGAAGAAATGGTGAAGAAAATTCTAATCACTCTGATAAGACCAAGATTGGAATATGCAGCAATGATGTGGTCACCAAGTACAAAAAAATTATAAAAAAAAACTTGAAAGAATACAAAGAGCAATTACAAAACTGGCACCAACACTCTCAAAACTATCATATGAAGAGAGACTAGCAAAACTTGAACTACAGACACTAGAGCAAAGAAGAGAGAGAGGAGATTTGATAGCTATTTACAGAATCATGAAAGGCATAGGAATTATTGATAGAATCTGATAAAATGGGATGACAGAAATACAAGAGGGCACGGAAAGAAAATCAAGAAGGACAGCTATAGAAGAGATGTGAAAAAGAACAGCTTTCCTCACAGAGTAATAGACAGTTGGAACAAGTTAGATGAGAAAGTGGTGTGTGCCAAAACAATACATGAATTTAAAAACAGTTTAGATAAAATGAGATATGAAGACGGGACACCACAAGCATAGCTCCCTTTCCCGTAAAATACAACTAGGTAAATACACACACACACACACACACACACACACACACACACACACACACACACACACACACACACACACACACACACACACACACACACACACACACACACACACACAGAGTAATAGACAGTTGGAACAAGTTAGATGAGAAAGTGGTGTGGGCAAAAACAATACATGAATTTAAAAATAGTTTAGATAAAATGAGATATGAAGACGGGACACCACGAGCATAGCTCCCCTTCCCGTAAAATACAACTAGGTAAATACACACACACACACACACACACACACACACACACACACACACACACACACACACACACACACACACACACACACACACACACACACACACACACACACGCACACACACACACACACACACACACACAGGCAGACACACGGGCAGACACATGGGCAGACACAGTCTAGTTGGCTGGATTCCCCAAGTGTATGCCCTCATTTCGTCTGGCACCCTCAAGGCAAGAGTCACTTGTGATTAATAACATTGAAAAAACATTGGTTTCAAATTCTAGTAACCGTCACTGAAAGTGAGAACTCGTAGCGAACTCGTATGCAGTGGTCCTAATTATGTTTTGGTCATAAACACAGGTGATCGCGTTTTGCTTCTCCTTTCTTTATCTTGCACTCATATATGCTTCCCTAGTCCACCTGTCATGAGACCCATCCACATACGCTCGCTCTCCGTCTTCTTCTACCGCTTTCACTTTCTCATCCCACCATTCAATACCCTTCCTTCTATTTCCTCCTACCCTCCTCATCCCACTTACCATCTTTATACACTTTCCTTAAAGCACACACTTTCTTCCTCTACTCCTATCTCCCCTCAGTCCCTCACTAACTCCCATGCCTCTCTCAGTTTCTCCTGGTGGTATTCCTTCTTTTCTTTCTCATTCAATGTTATAGTAGCTCTCAGCACCCCTCTACTTCCAACCATTTTCCTCTTCCACTCTCACTTTCCTTAAAATATAATATAAATATAAATGTATAAATGGATAGATAGATAAATGGTGATAATAATGATAACAATAATAACAATAATAACAATAATAATAATAATAATAATAATAATAATAATAATAATAATAATAATAATAATAATAATAATAATAATAATAATAATAATAATAATAATAATAATAATAATAATAATAATAATAATAATAATAATAATAATAATGATAATAATAATGATGATAATAATAATAATAATAGTAATGGTAATAATAATAATTGATAATAGTAGTAATAATAATCATAATAATGATAATAGTAATAATAATTATGATATTAAATGTAATAATGACAATAATAGTAATAATAATAACACTGGTCAACAAAATTTATTAAAATACCTGTCCCACAAACAGAAGGAGGTGAACTTGCTTGAATTTTTTTTTGCTGATTTCAAATGTGTTTTCAGAATATTTCTATCAGGCATATCTTTTTTTTTTTTTGTGATAGCATATCAAATTTTAAACAATTATAACTAATAAATGAGGCTGGTATTTTAAAATGTAGAAATGTATGATTTTCGAGGGTATTTTGCTTCTGGGAGATTCCTTTTTAGTGTCCAACAGTAATCAGCCAACATTGAAGAGCTCCATTTCCCTTCATACCTGACGGTGCCAAGATTTGAAGTGAAAAAAGTCCAAATGAGAGCCTAGGAAGTGGATTTTTATGCTCATATTACACCCCAAGACCTCGTAGGATGTCAGTAGCTCTTTTACGATTTAAAAAAAGATATTTGCTTTGTGATTCACCAAAAACCCTGCCCAAACTTTCTTAGATAACAGCCATGCAGCTTTTTCAAGAGTTCTTCATCAAAATTCTGGTCTCTCATCAGTTCCCAAATCTGTGGTCCAACAAAAATACCTTTTTTGATTTTCATGTCACTTACTCTAGAAAACTTATTTTTCAAATAATGTGAATCCCTTGCCAGTTCTATCCGCACATTTGACAAAAATTTTCATCAACCCTAGCTTAATATGCAAAGGAGGCAGATAAAATTTCTCTGAATCAGCAAGAGGAGGATTGGCAACATTCTTTCATCCTAGGGTCAGAGATCGTTACGGCCACACATTCTTTTCATAATGATTTTTCTTATCCCGACTGTCCCACTCACAGAGAAAGCAATAAAACTTTGTTTATCTCAGCTACATTCCATGTAAAATTGTCACAACCTTTAGGTCACCACAGATATTCCATTTATATTCTTCATGCTTAATTTTTTGCAATAAAAGCTTTATACTCTCATATGTTTCCTTCATGTTAGCTGTATGGGCCAGAAGAACAGAAGGAAACTTATTTCCATTGTAGAGCAAAACAGCTTTCAGGTTCACTTTTGAAGAGTCAGTAATCAAGCGCCGCTCATTCTTGTTATATTTATGGTTAAGTTCCTCCATAACAGAATAGATATAATTGCAAAACACCACACCTCCTCAAGTGAGAAAAAACGTTCAAAATCACAATGTCGCTTACGATAAAAACTAACTTTGGATTTATTCTGGAGAAGATTCCAGCCCTTTACCCTGGAAGCAAGAAGTTCAAATTGCTTTATTGACAAGTTTAAATCCCGCACAAAATCATTCAGATCTCCCTGACTCAATAAATGTGGTACACTTGAAGAACAATTTGGATGAGTGTGCATGTCTTCTGTTTCGTTTTCCATAACCTCCTCACTTGACTCATCATCACTTAGTTCCATTTGTTTTGGAAGGTCAAGTACAGGAAAGTCTTGACTGTGAGGTACTGGTCTCATAGCAGATGATAAATTAAGATACTTTATAATATGCTTGGATGTTGATGTTATACCTTTTATATATGTAATGCAGAAGTAGCAATCTGAAATATGATCTTTTGTTCTCTCCAAACCACAGGGATGGCAAAAAGCATATAGCGTGAACCTTTCTCCCATACAGTGAGAAGCCTGACACAGGCTACACAACACACATGAGGGGCCCAGCTTTTATCTTGGTCCCCCACTTTGCAGCCAAAATAATGT
>NC_134777.1:134975705-134988205 GCF_046742065.1 Oratosquilla oratoria
GCTCGTAGTTATTGGTGGCACATGTCAGCTGGCTTAGTCCCGGGGACTGGCACAGAATCGGTCTGACGAGGGCTAGGTACAATCGACGTTTGGTTCTCAGTGTTGCAGTTTTGAAGCGTCTGAGCCTACCCAGCACAGCCCTAGCCTTCGCTCCCTGCTTGCGGAAATGTGGGGTCCAGGTAAGGCCACTATCAAGTGTGCTACCCAGCACACGGGTATGGTCCTTCGCTGGGATGTTTGTGTTGTTTATTTTAAGAGGAGTGTTTGTGATTGTTCTGTTGGTTCGTTTGCAGCGGAAGTGTACAGCATTGCATTTCGACGCGTTGGTCTTAATGCGCCACTGTTGCTCCCACGCGTGTGCACCGTCTAGGATGTTTTGCATTACGTGTAACGCTCCCTGCAGCGTTTTGTGTCTGCTTATGTGGTTAGTGTCGTCCGCATACGAGAGAGTTAGAGCCTGGTTGCGAGGATAAGCCGGCTCTGGCAGGTCATTCGTATATAGATTGTACAGAGTGGGGGCAAGGACTGACCCTTGCGGCACTCCAGCCTTCGGCACAAAAGGTTGGGACAGACAGCCCCGCCACTTTATTCTAATTGACCTGTCGTCCAGGTAGTTGCAGAGCAACCTTGTGAACGGCAGGGCAAAGTCGAAGTTGTGGTACAATTTGTACTTCAGGCCTTCGTGCCAGACAGTATCGAATGCCTTCTCCACATCCTTACAAACCAAAATGGCCTTACCAGGGCGACCGTCTGGCGGTCTTTGAACCCATTGAGTGATTATGGATATTACGTCTTCTGCACCGCGCCCCGGCCGAAAACCAAACTGGCAGTCCCTCAGCACATTCTCCGTCTCTAGGTACACGGTCAGGCGGCGGCTTAAGACGTGCTCGAACACCTTTCCAAAGTACTCCAGAAGGGAGATGGGCCGATATGAAAGGGGGGCGGAGGCGGGTTTCTGGGGTTTAGGAATGAGGATGGTATGGGAGGCCTTGAATAGTTGTGGGAAGTACCCAGAGGCTAGTGAGCTGTTATATAGTGTCGTCATGTGTGAGATTATGTTGTCTGGCATACGTTTGAGTATGTGTGCATCGATGCCTGAAGGGCCAGGGGATTTTAGTTTTAGTGCCGAGATAACCCCCTTTACCTCCTCCAAAACTATGGGGCAGATAAGGGGATCATCTTCATCTAACTGAGAGAGATCAACAGTCTCGTCGGGAATGAGGTCACTACAGCTGTTCATAAATGAGTTAACACTGTGCAAGGTGCTAAAGCAATGTGGTCCTTGCACAGGATGGGGCTTAAAGACCTCACTCCATGCTGACGCCAGAAGGTCAGCTTGGTGTTGGGGGGAGTGTGCAGAGTGGTTAAGATGGTTGATGACCTTGGGTGGTGGCACAGAGCACTCCTCCAGCTCACGTTTGAGGGTCCTCCAGAACTTGGAAGGGTCCTTCTCACAGGCGCCGGAGAGCGAGGCCATCAGTTGCTCCTCTTCTCGATGTGAATCGATGTAGAGGGACTTCCTCAGGCTACTCTGTAGCCAGTGCATGTCTCTTAGGATGGCTACACGGGCCTCTAGGGGTGCTTGTAATAGATCTGTAGATCTGTTTTGTAGTGCAATGCGTAGTCTGTTAGTGCGCATAGAAGCGGTGAACGTGGCAATCTTTCGGTGCTTTGTTCTAGGAATGTGCTTTTTTACAGCGTTTTTGACAAACTTTGTAAGTGAGCGCCATTCCTGCTCTATCGCCGCTTGTGGAGTGTTGTCCATGTTTGTGTTGGTGTATGTCGTGAGAGTGTTTTTGAAGCCTTCCCAGTCGGCCTGACTGTAACGTAACCGAGGCTCACTGGGGATAAGGATGGGTGAGGTGGAGATGCGAAGGATTAAGGGTATGTGGTCTGAGAGGGTGGGGGCACCGGGTGAGATAGTGGAGTTGAGGAAGAAAGCTCGGCTGTTGGAGAACACCAGGTCGGGCTTACCCTGCAATCCATGACCTATGAATGTGGGAAAGTCCGGACCTAGGAACTTCAGCCGGTGAAGTATAGTAAGAGAGTGTAGTTGCCGACTCACTGAGCTGCTGTTGTGCGTTCCAGGGCTCCAAGCAGCATGACTGCAGTTGAAATCGCCAATGAAGAAGGTTGGGATTTTGTATGACATCACCTTGGCAATGTCAACAAAGGGGAGGAAGGGGATACGGGGAGGGCGGTAGAGGGTACAGAGGAGGATGGGACCGCGAGTGGTGCTTAACTTGATCGCGAGCATCTGCTCATAATGAAATTGATCAAGTATAGTTGCCTGGAGGGACTTCCTGGCCAAAATACAGACGCCCGAGTGCAAAGCAAGACCCCGACTCCAAGTATTGAAGCCTTGAATCTTGGGAAGAGAGTCGGGGGCTGGATCACCCATCGAAGTCAAACAAATGACATCAGGACCGTGTCTGGCAATTTCTAACAAGGTGCTGGTCCTTTGTGGGGCCCAGTGACGGACGTTCTGGTAGAACACACGTAAATCCAATCTATCCATAGGAATAGTTGTCTTTAGTGAGTCCTACTAGTTGGAGGGAGTTTTAAGAGGAAGCTTAGTTAGCCTTAGGGGCTTGGAGGGTAAGCACTTCGCTGTCGAAGGAGGAGGAGGATGCACTACCACTAGACTGGACAGTGTCTGGAATAGTGCTGGTGAAGGGGATTATGTCCCGCAGCGTCTCCTTTGTGAGTTTCGTCAGGTTCAACTTAGGCCTCCCAGTCGAGCTGGCTCGTGGTATGGCCACACGGCGCGGGAGCTCGGAGGAGGATTTGTTTGCCCCTGACGAGGAGGAGCGGGGGCTTAGGATTGGGGAGCGTGAACGGTTGCTACGTTGGTAGGATTCATGTCTGTATGCCCTGGACTTGGGGCGTGATAGCCTGGGGTTAGGTTTAGGTTCTTGCGCAGCCTTCTTGGGGCAGGTGGAGGAGGAGGAGGAGGAAGAGGAGGATGTGGGGGAGGAGGAGGATGAGGATGAGGATGAGGATGAGGATGAGGAGGAGGAGGAGGGAGGGGTGTGGAAACAGAGGGAGGGGGTGTGGAAACAGAGGGAGCGGTGGTGGGAGGGGTAGGGGCTGGGTGAGGATAGGATGGGTTGTTGGGACCAAAGGGAATAGCCTCTAGGACGTGAGGTGGAATGGGGAAGGCAGGTAAGCCCAGGTGAGTGAGTGCTGTGGACAGCACTTCCTGCACCTGCTCCTTGCTCTTGGACATGAGCATTGCCGAATAGACAATACTCAGAGCAAGTACTTGAGCGTCCCTCGCCTGGTTGCACCTTTCGTCTCCAGAAGGACACTGGAGATTACCAGCTGCCTCCCTTTCCAGGGTGCTGCCGATAATTGATGCAACCATGCTAGGGACTTCGGTACAGGTGGAGGGCCTGCTCGCATCCTGGCGAGAACGCTTGGACTTCGTCCTCTGCGTCCGCTGCTCCTTGGGGGCGCAAGAAGGCTCCTGGTCAGGGGCGGCAGCTGGGGAGCTAGCCCTCCTCTTTACACCTGGGTGGGTTTGGGTTTGGGGGGGTGGGGGTTTGTGGTTTTTTGCCTGGGGTTGGGGTGGTGGTTGTGGGGGTGGAGGAGGAGGAGGGAGGGGGGAGGAGGAGGTGGAGGAGGAGGAGGAGGAGGAGGAGGGGAGGAGGAGGAGGAGGAGGGGGTTTTTGGTTTTAGGACGAGGATTAGCGGGGTGCGCCGGTTGGGGGCGGGTGTTGGGAGCTGACCTAGCCACCGGTTGAGCAGGCTGCGCTGTGTCAGCCGCCTTTCTCCTTTCCGGGCAGGAATTGGAGATGGCGCTGTGGGTTCCCCCACATAGGAGACATCTGAGTCTCGCTGCCTCGCACTCTCTATACCGATGTCCGTCGGTAGCACACTTGGAGCACCTAGTCAGATTGGGTTGAGGACAGGATCGGGATTCATGTTGCAGGGAGTAACATATCAGGCATTGCCTGACATTTAAGTTTTTTGAATTCTCTAATAGAGGATTGGGGGCAGATATAGGAAAACTAATCTTGAGTCCTACCCCGAGAATCTTCTCAAGGTCGGACCTAGATTTAAGGGAAATCCTGACGAAATCAGTGCCCGGAGGCCGGAAGGCATCGACAAAGTCAACATCCGAGTTCCTCTCCCTTAGTCACACAGAATGGCTTCCTTATCCCCGAGCTTGTCAAGGACCATCCTACCCACGTACATGGACGCTCTGACATGAGCGTAGGTGGGTGTGACCCTACGGGGAGAGAAACCCAGCTTCTCCAGCCTGATCACAGTCCTCTTATCGAAGCAGGCATCGAGACTATCCTGATCCATCAAGTGGAACAGGACATTTGCCCCTTCCGTCTGGGCAAAGCGCACAGGAGCACTGCCTATCACACCGCTTAATTGGTTGGCATCGTCCACAAGCGAGATGCCATCCGGGCGTGAGTTGCCTCTCACAAAAACCACTTGATAGTTGGTTCTCATGATGAGGGCGCTTGACGGTAAGTTCTACGAGAGTTAGACACGCCAGGGAAGGAGAGAAAGAGGAAGAGCAGAAGCACCTACGAAGAAGACGGTCAAGACACGAATTTCCTTAAGGCGCTAAAAGAGGATACAGAAGGCGGGCAATGTTGATGTGTACTGGTTATAACCAAGTCGAAGACTAAATGTGTAGTGTTATTTCTCTTTTCTACGAAGGCAAGACTCTGAAAACAGAGAGCGATTACGTGACTTCGGAAGTGTTGTGTATGTAAAGTACTAAGTATCAATGGATATTAAGCACTTGTGTTAACTGTAATCTAGATGCAGGCACAGCTAAATGTGTAGTGTTCTTTCTCTTTTCTGCGAAGGCAAGACTCTGAAAACAGAGAACGATTACGTGACTTCGGAAGTGTTGTGTAAGTAAAGTACACCACTGAGTATCAATGGATATTAAGCACTTTTGTGTCTGTGTTTACCCTGAGATTTCTGTACTTACGGAGAGTAGGCGTTGCTGTTGAGTCAGTTGGCCGGTTAGACTCAAGGGGCGATGCTAGGGGCGATGCTAGGGGCGATTAGCGAGTAGCTGGAGCTGGAGCGGAGACGTCCGAGTTCTGCGAGCGCTGATCGTGTGGCGGTATATATCGGCGGAGAGCGGAGTGCCCAAACGTCCGCCCGCCAATCAGCGCGCGGGGTGCATCCTCTGTCTTCTCGTTGGTAATGACGTTTCAGGTTGCTGTTGTATATTAATAGCGGGTTTTTGATTGTAAATTAGCACCGCTTCTGTCATCTTTAGTCTTCTGGTGTCATTATTTCTTTCAATGATGGCGGTGGTGCCTTCCATATGGTGTCTCTTAAGTGTTAGTCCATGCTCGTACAAGTAGTGTCTTCTTATGGCGCCGTCCTGCAGATGTGCTGAAATTCTCTTAGACAGTGTTGTAGTGGTGACGCCAATGTACCGAGAATTTAGGCGACTGCAGTCACCACTCGAGCAAGTATGTTGGTACACGACGTTCACCTCCTGTATTTCACTTGTCTTAGGAGGCAGCTATTCTTGACAACTAACTTGGATGTCCTTCTTGTTTTGTAGTAGATGACGAGGTCGATTTTTGAAGAAGGTCGGTGGGTGTGACATTCTTATAAATTATATTTTTGATGGCTTTCTCGTCATAATTGTAGGCAGAAGACATAGAACCAATGAAAAAGAGTTTTATGATTATTCTAACTGTCTGTTGTTCTTGTTGGTGCATAAAGGTGTTCAGTCGATGCCGGATAACACTATCTATTTCTTGGATGGGGTAATTGTTGTTGCTGAGAAGCTGGGTTATTCTCTTGAGCTCTGCGTTGGTGGCGGTCCATGTTGAGCAGTGGGTGTGGGCTCTTTTGACGAAGGCGTTGATGACGCTGCGTCGATACCGCTCAGGACACTCGCTTGCACCGTTAAGGCAAAATCCGAGATTGGTGGATTTGGTATAAACTTCCGTAGAAAAGGAAGCGGCTTCACAACGGACCAAAATGTCGAGGAAAGGGAGCTTGCTGTGTTGTTCTATCTCGTGGGTGAAGTTGAGACAGGAATTTGTTTTGAACTTGGAAATTAAGTTCACGACTTCTTCTTCTGTGTTGCCACTGATGAAGATATCGTCCACGTATCTTGCGTAGATTTCTGGTTTTGGATGGTGCTGCTGCCAGAATATCTCTTCTTCAATATGACCCATATAAAAGTTGGCGAAGAGCACTCCCAAAGGTGATCCCATGGCAACGCCGTCACATTGCACGTACATGTTGCCATCGGGCCCGTAGAATGGAACTTCTTTGGTGCATGCCTGTAATAGCAGGCGAAGTGTGTTCTCTGGAATTGCGATTTTCTGTTCCGGGTGGTACAAGCGTTGGCATATGAAGTCTATAGTTTCGTCAGTAGAAATGTTCGTAAAAAGACTTTCAACATCCATCGATGCCATTATGTTGGAAGGTCGGGCTGTCTTCAGTGGCAACACAGAAGAAGAAGTCGTGAACTTAATTTCCAAGTTCAAAACAAATTCCTGTCTCAACTTCACCCACGAGATAGAACAACACAGCAAGCTCCCTTTCCTCGACATTTTGGTCCGTCGTGAAGCCGCTTCCTTTTCTACGGAAGTTTATACCAAATCCACCAATCTCGGATTTTGCCTTAACGGTGCAAGCGAGTGTCCTGAGCGGTATCGACGCAGCGTCATCAACGCCTTCGTCAAAAGAGCCCTCACCCACTGCTCAACATGGACCGCCACCAACGCAGAGCTCAAGAGAATAACCCAGCTTCTCAGCAACAACAATTACCCCATCCAAGAAATAGATAGTGTTATCCGGCATCGACTGAACACCTTTATGCACCAACAAGAACAACAGACAGTTACACAAAACATAAAACTCTTTTACAGTGCTACTATGTCTTCTTCAGCCTAACAAGGATGACGAGAAAGCCATCAAAAATATAATTTATAAGAATGTCACACCCACCGACCCTTCTTCAAAAATCGACCTCGTCATCTACTACAAAACAAGAAGGACATCCAAGTTAGTTGTCAAGAATAGCTGCCTCCCTAAGACAGTGAAATACAGGAGGTGAACGTCCGTGTACCAACATACTTGCTCGAGTGGTGACTGCAGTCGCCTAAATTCTCGGTACATTGGCGTCACCACTACAACACTGTCTAAGAGAATTTCAGCACATCTGCAGGACGGCGCCATAAGAAGACACTACTTGTACGAGCATGGACTAACACTTAAGAGACACCATATGGAAGGCACCACCGCCATCATTGAAAGAAATAATGACACCAGAAGACTAAAGATGACAGAAGCGGTGCTAATTTACAATCAAAAACCCGCTATTAATATACAACAGCAACCTGAAACGTCATTACCAACGAGAAGACAGAGGATGCACCCCGCGCGCTGATTGGCGGGCGGACGTTTGGGCACTCCGCTCTCCGCCGATATATACCGCCACACGATCAAACCGCGTCATTCTCAGCGCTCGCAGAACTCGGACGTCTCCGCTCCAGCTCCAGCTACTCGCTAATCGCCCCTAGCATCGCCCCTAGCATCGCCCCTTTGTATCTGCACACACTGAGTCTAACCGGCCAACTGACTCAACAGCAACGCCTACTCTCCGTAAGTACAGAAATCTCAGGGTAAACACAGACACAAAAGTGCTTAATATCCATTGATACTCAGTGGTGTACTTTACTTACACAACACTTCCGAAGTCACGTAATCGTTCTCTGTTTTCAGAGTCTTGCCTTCGCAGAAAAGAGAAAGAACACTACACATTTAGCTGTGCCTGCATCTAGATTACAGTTAACACAAGTGCTTAATATCCATTGATACTTAGTACTTTACATACACAACACTTCCGAAGTCACGTAAACGCTCTCTGTTTTCAGAGTCTTGCCTTCGTAGAAAAGAGAAAAGAGAATTAACACTACACATTTAGTCTTCGACTAGTACACATCAACATTGCCCGCCTTCTGTATCCTCTTTTAGCGCCTTAAGGAAATTCGTGTCTTGACCGTCTTCTTCGTAGGTGCTTCTGCTCTTCCTCTTTCTCTCCTTCCCTGACGTGTCTAACTCTCGTAGAACTTACCGTCAAGCGCCCTCATCATGAGAACCAACTATCAAGTGGTTTTTGTGAGAGGCAACTCACGCCCGGATGGCATCTCGCTTGTGGACGATGCCAACCAATTAAGCGGTGTGATAGGCAGTGCTCCTGTGCGCTTTGCCCAGACGGAAGGGGCAAATGTCCTGTTCCACTTGATGGATCAGGATAGTCTCGATGCCTGCTTCGATAAGAGGACTGTGATCAGGCTGGAGAAGCTGGGTTTCTCTCCCCGTAGGGTCACACCCACCTACGCTCATGTCAGAGCGTCCATGTACGTGGGTAGGATGGTCCTTGACAAGCTCGGGGATAAGGAAGCCATTCTGTGTGACCTAAGGGAGAGGAACTCGGATGTTGACTTTGTCGATGCCTTCCGGCCTCCGGGCACTGATTTCGTCAGGATTTCCCTTAAATCTAGGTCCGACCTTGAGAAGATTCTCGGGGTAGGACTCAAGATTAGTTTCCTATATCTGCCCCCATCCTCTATTAGAGAATTCAAAAATATCCAAGTCAGGCAATGCCTGATATGTTACTCCCTCCAACATGAATCCCGATCCTGTCCTCAACCCAATCTGACTAGATGCTCCAAGTGTGCTACCGACGGACATCGGTATAGAGAATGCGAGGCAGCGAGACTCAAGTGTCTCCTATGTGGGGGAACCCACAGCGCCATCTCCAATTCCTGCCCGGAAAGGAGAAAGGCGGCTGACACAGCGCAGCCTGCTCAACCGGTGGCTAGGTCAGCTCCCAACACCCGCCCCCAACCTGCGCAACCCTCTAATCCTCGTCCTAAAACCAAAACCCCCTCCTCCTCCTCCTCCTCCTCCTCCTCCTCCCCCTCCTCCTCCTCCTCCTCCTCCTCCTCCTCCTCCACCTCCACCTCCTCCACCCCCACTCCCTCCTCCCCATCCCAAGGCAAAATCCCTCAACCCCCCCCCCCCCAAACCCAGAACCCACCCAGGTGTAAAGAGGAGGGCTAGCTCCCCAGCTGCCGCCCCTGACCAGGAGCCTTCTTGCGCCCCCAAGGAGCAGCGGACGCAGAGGACGAAGTCCAAGCGTTCTCGCCAGGATGCGAGCAGGCCCTCCACCTGTACCGAAGTCCCTAGCATGGTTGCATCAATTATCGGCAGCACCCTGGAAAGGGAGGCAGCTGGTAATCTCCAGTGTCCTTCTGGAGACGAAAGGTGCAACCAGGCGAGGGACGCTCAAGTACTTGCTCTGAGTATTGTCTATTCGGCAATGCTCATGTCCAAGAGCAAGGAGCAGGTGCAGGAAGTGCTGTCCACAGCACTCACTCACCTGGGCTTACCTGCCTTCCCCATTCCACCTCACGTCCTAGAGGCTATTCCCTTTGGTCCCAACAACCCATCCTATCCTCACCCAGCCCCTACCCCTCCCACCACCGCTCCCACTGTTTCCACACCCCCTCCCTCTGTTTCCACACCCCCTCCCTCTGTTTCCACACCCCCTCCCTCCTCCTCCTCCTCCTCCTCCTCCTCCTCCTCCTCCTCCTCCCCCACCTCCTCCTCTTCCACCTCCTCCTCCTCCTCCTCCACCTGCCCCAAGAAGGCTGCGCAAGAACCTAAACCTAACCCCAGGCAATCACGCCCCAAGTCCAGGGCATACAGACATGAATCCTACCAACGTAGCAACCGTTCACGCTCCCCAATCCTAAGCCCCCGCTCCTCCTCGTCAGGGGCAAACAAATCCTCCTCCGAGCTCCCGCGCCGTGTGGCCATACCACGAGCCAGCTCGACTGGGAGGCCTAAGTTGAACCTGACGAAACTCACAAAGGAGACGCTGCGGGACATAATCCCCTTCACCAGCACTATTCTAGACACTGTCCAGTCTAGTGGTAGTGCATCCTCCTCCTCCTTCGACAGCGAAGTGCTTACCCTCCAAGCCCCTAAGGCTAACTAAGCTTCCTCTTAAAACTCCCTCCAACTAGTAGGACTCACTGAAGACAACTATTCCTATGGATAGATTGGATTTACGTGTGTTCTACCAGAACGTCCGTCACTGGGCCCCACAAAGGACCAGCACCTTGTTAGAAATTGCCAGACACGGTCCTGATGTCATTTGTTTGACTTCGATGGGTGATCCAGCCCCCGACTCTCTTCCCAAGATTCAAGGCTTCAATACTTGGAGTCGGGGTCTTGCTTTGCACTCGGGCGTCTGTATTTTGGCCAGGAAGTCCCTCCAGGCAACTATACTTGATCAATTTCATTATGAGCAGATGCTCGCGATCAAGTTAAGCACCACTCGCGGTCCCATCCTCCTCTGTACCCTCTACCGCCCTCCCCGTATCCCCTTCCTCCCCTTTGTTGACATTGCCAAGGTGATGTCATACAAAATCCCAACCTTCTTCATTGGCGATTTCAACTGCAGTCATGCTGCTTGGAGCCCTGGAACGCACAACAGCAGCTCAGTAAGTCGGCAACTACACTCTCTTACTATACTTCACCGGCTGAAGTTCCTAGGTCCGGACTTTCCCACATTCATAGGTCATGGATTGCAGGGTAAGCCCGACCTGGTGTTCTCCAACAGCCGAGCTTTCTTCCTCAACTCCACTATCTCACCCGGTGCCCCCACCCTCTCAGACCACATACCCTTAATCCTTCGCATCTCCACCTCACCCATCCTTATCCCCAGTGAGCCTCGGTTACGTTACAGTCAGGCCGACTGGGAAGGCTTCAAAAACACTCTCACGACATACACCAACACAAACATGGACAACACTCCACAAGCGGCGATAGAGCAGGAATGGCGCTCACTTACAAAGTTTGTCAAAAACGCTGTAAAAAAGCACATTCCTAGAACAAAGCACCGAAAGATTGCCACGTTCACCGCTTCTATGCGCACTAACAGACTACGCATTGCACTACAAAACAGATCTACAGATCTATTACAAGCACCCCTAGAGGCCCGTGTAGCCATCCTAAGAGACATGCACTGGCTACAGAGTAGCCTGAGGAAGTCCCTCTACATCGATTCACATCGAGAAGAGGAGCAACTGATGGCCTCGCTCTCCGGCGCCTGTGAGAAGGACCCTTCCAAGTTCTGGAGGACCCTCAAACGTGAGCTGGAGGAGTGCTCTGTGCCACCACCCAAGGTCATCAACCATCTTAACCACTCTGCACACTCCCCCCAACACCAAGCTGACCTTCTGGCGTCAGCATGGAGTGAGGTCTTTAAGCCCCATCCTGTGCAAGGACCACATTGCTTTAGCACCTTGCACAGTGTTAACTCATTTATGAACAGCTGTAGTGACCTCATTCCCGACGAGACTGTTGATCTCTCTCAGTTAGATGAAGATGATCCCCTTATCTGCCCCATAGTTTTGGAGGAGGTAAAGGGGGTTATCTCGGCACTAAAACTAAAATCCCCTGGCCCTTCAGGCATCGATGCACACATACTCAAACGTATGCCAGACAACATAATCTCACACATGACGACACTATATAACAGCTCACTAGCCTCTGGGTACTTCCCACAACTATTCAAGGCCTCCCATACCATCCTCATTCCTAAACCCCAGAAACCCGCCTCCGCCCCCCTTTCATATCGGCCCATCTCCCTTCTGGAGTACTTTGGAAAGGTGTTCGAGCACGTCTTAAGCCGCCGCCTGACCGTGTACCTAGAGACGGAGAATGTGCTGAGGGACTGCCAGTTTGGTTTTCGGCCGGGGCGCGGTGCAGAAGACGTAATATCCATAATCACTCAATGGGTTCAAAGACCGCCAGACGGTCGCCCTGGTAAGGCCATTTTGGTTTGTAAGGATGTGGAGAAGGCATTCGATACTGTCTGGCACGAAGGCCTGAAGTACAAATTGTACCACAACTTCGACTTTGCCCTGCCGTTCACAAGGTTGCTCTGCAACTACCTGGACGACAGGTCAATTAGAATAAAGTGGCGGGGCTGTCTGTCCCAACCTTTTGTGCCGAAGGCTGGAGTGCCGCAAGGGTCAGTCCTTGCCCCCACTCTGTACAATCTATATACGAATGACCTGCCAGAGCCGGCTTATCCTCGCAACCAGGCTCTAACTCTCTCGTATGCGGACGACACTAACCACATAAGCAGACACAAAACGCTGCAGGGAGCGTTACACGTAATGCAAAACATCCTAGACGGTGCACACGCGTGGGAGCAACAGTGGCGCATTAAGACCAACGCGTCGAAATGCAATGCTGTACACTTCCGCTGCAAACGAACCAACAGAACAATCACAAACACTCCTCTTAAAGTAAACAACACAAACATCCCAGCGAAGGACCATACCCGTGTGCTGGGTAGCACACTTGATAGTGGCCTTACCTGGACCCCACACTTCCGCAAGCAGGGAGCGAAGGCTAGGGCTGTGCTGGGTAGGCTCAGACGCTTCAAAACTGCAACACTGAGAACCAAA
>NC_134777.1:134993205-134995705 GCF_046742065.1 Oratosquilla oratoria
TCAAAGAAGTGGTGAGGGACTGCTTCTTCCCGTCTCTCAGATGGTAACTCCCTTTGTATTGCTCCCTGCAGGATAGCCTCGGGGACAATGAACGTGAAGCTGTGCTCTTGGACGTATCCGAGATGACCTCCGGTAATTTGGGCTCCCAGTGCATGGTCGAGCCCTACTACCTGGTCGCGCGGATCCCTCTCCGGATGCAGCGCTTCGACCTTTCACGCCAAAAGGCCGACCTAGTTGCTAGAGTCCTTCGAGATCTCCTTGCCGATGCGGGTTCAGGTGAGTGTGATGCACTATACCATTTGTAAACATGCACGTCAATGTTTTCATGTAAAGAAAGGGGTTATTTCTCCTTCCCCTTCTTCTTCATTTTGTTTTACACAAATGCACTGGATTGGGTATTAAACTCTACATCTTCCTCCCCACACGCGGATGACTAGTAAGCGTATTTGTTGTCTGTTCTCCATTGTTATTTGCTCTTCATTCACGTTTAATCCTACTTCTTCTTACATTCATTCTTTCCCTAAATTCTTCCTCTACCCTCTTTAATGCATTCTTTCTTCTTTCTTTATACTTATTATGTGGTGTTGCTTTCAATCTTAAACACTAAAATGACTATTTTTTAAGAGAATGTTTGCTGGTTGGTACCCCATATTGTCAGTGACTTATAACACTAGAGTTACGGATGAAATTTAAAGCCAGGGGTCTTCCAAGCAAGATGTGTAGTGATCATAACTATATGCTGCCAGAGCTGAGTATTCTGTCGTGTTTCCTACCCTGTGTAGGCATGTCTTAAGTGATGTATGGTGTCATTAGAAGAGTACTTAAGTGAACTTCATCTGTTCTGTTTAGTTCAGATTCAGATTTGTGTCAATGGTAGGCAACAAAGAGCCCTGTTAGGCTCCAGATTAGCTTGGGTTTTGTCTGTTGAGCAGGGAAGGGAGAGGGAGGAGAGACAGTAGGCTACATGAGACTGTTAACCTGTTCCTTCCGGACTGAAATATCTATGTATGGGGCTGGGATATGTTGGATTTGTGATTAAATCTTTAAGCGTTCACTAAATTTCTGTTGTTTTTGTTCTTGTACTTTTTATGATAGTGTCGAACTGCTGTAGTCTATTTGAGATGCCCTGTGTGTACGGGTCTTTGGTTATTGCTGTCTGTGGAAAGCATATCTTTAGGCCGTAGATTTTATGATATACCAAACTTATTCATGTCATACACATATTGAACAAAAGAAAAAATTTGCCACATTTTTGCAGAGAACGCCAGTCAGTGTAAGCAGACATTAAAAGCCCTATCCCCCTTCTAAGTGGGGTGGTCCAAATAAAGCACCCAACACCCATTTCGTACACATTAACTCAACAACTGCGCAATTAAGATTTTTCGGGGACTCCACGGAGCGCAATAAATGGCAAAAAATAAGTTTTCTAGAAAAAGAAGACCAGTCTTAAGCCCAAGAAAAAGTTGTTGAATACCGACGAGAGAGAGAGAGAGAGAGAGAGAGAGAGAGAGAGAGAGAGAAACGTTGACCCCGTTATGACTGTGTTGGAAAAATGTTGCGTAGTCTCGGTGGAAACCGAGAGCTACGACCTTGAGGCGCGAGAGAGGCCGGGGGGTGGGGGTGGGGTGGTGCCCTATATCCTCCTATCACAGATAGTATGCTGTTACTGACGTCACAATAACTGTATGGCTCGAAAGAGGGATACTGTTGCCACTTGACGTTCATAGGATTTTCGCCTGGATTTTTTTAAGGCAGCTCGGAACATGTGTCATCTTAAGATGTCTTGCGCAGTCAATTGCAGAACATCTAAGATGTCTTATGTTAGGTTAGGTTAAAATTCGTGCAACGCCCCTCGCGACTGAGCTCCTTGTGGATGAAAGTGTCACCTTTATCCCCCGCCTCATTGCTCGGGTCGACAGACGCAGTTGGTTTACCCCCACCGCTTCATTACATGGCAACCCTCCTCGTTCACTCAAAAGATCCTACAGAACAGAGGATAAAGACAACCCTTTTGGCTGCATATTCCTTTCATCCACTTACAATCTTCCTTTGTTTACTCGTATTTTTAACGCTTTCTCTTCCCTTTTCAACAAACATTACTCGTGTATCCAAAGCCCATTTTAATCCCACTTATCCACCTCATTATTGGGTTTCCTCTCAAATTTCCTCCATCCACGTTGACCTCCCTCACTCACTTTACTACTCTTTTCTCACCCATCCTTTCCACATAGCCAAAACCCCTCATCACTCTTTGATATACCCTATCCGACGGCTCTCTTTCAACCCCCGTTCTCTACATCCCCTCCACATTTTTTACTTCATCTATTTTTGTAACATCATATTTCTCCAAAGCTTCATCTCAAACATATTCACTCCTTCTTTCTGCCTTCCTTAAATTTCGAGTGTACTCCATACATTGCCGTGGGTGCAATGACTCCATTACAACCATCCCTGAATACCTATTTCTCCTTACACTTTCTATTCCACCCATACATTTACT
>NC_134777.1:135003205-135010705 GCF_046742065.1 Oratosquilla oratoria
GCGCACGGCGAAAATTCGATACGTGCGAAATGAGCCTGACGCTTCATCAGTCCTCTTTTCGTATACACCCATCGACGGAGCAGATAAGAACATCTCTTTGGGTCGCGCCATCCATTCGAAATCTCTTTCCTCAAACAAAGAGATTAGAGAGGGAAGAGACAAAATAATTCAGGTAGTTTTCTTCCAAGTGAATAAATGGGTTTAGCACAGGTGTATCCCTCAACGAGGATTGGAGTGTTATTCCAGCTGCATAAAAGGGTTTCGCAGTAGAAAGAATGACATTATGAAGTGCAACAGCACTCCTAAACTATACATAGGGGGACCAAGAGTTCAGATGAGGGTAATAAAGGAAATTACTCTTAAAAACAGGCGAGAGGAAAAAAGTAAATCAAGATAACGTTTTCATATATATAATCCAACCTTTATCAAATTGATGATATAATTTAGCATATGTTACTTTTATGCAAATGTAACAAAATATGTGCCGAACACGAAATTCAAATACTACATCATTAGTGTTGCAGTTATCAAAAGGTGTTCACCATAGATGAGACAATTGCTTTGAATGAAGAGTTTGCATTCCTTACGAAAAATAGAATGGCTAATGCAAAACAGTGGTTACGTGCACCTCCTACACTATAACATTTAATACTATAATCGTTTTTATTTCAGTAGTGCGTCCAACCACCGTGTCTTTCAACTGCGTCGTTTATGTTTTTTGCCAGATTCCACAGGCGTTGGCAAGTGTTGGGCCTCCGATGCATCGATTTCCAAACGTTCATTACTGTTCGCATCGCATTTCCGAACTGGCTCAATATCGATATCATCCTTCATCGTCCCCCATAGATCTTCTATGGGATTTATGTCTCACCTCCTCTTTGGCCATTTGATCAAAATTATGTTGGGCTGTTCTACGAGCATGCGGTCCTTGGCAGTGAATCTTCCGTCCAGGCTTACTCATTTTCCGTGGCCCATAAGTCCACATTCAACTAAAATCAGTTTTACCGACTCTTCTGCTCTTGGTCCTCTCTTAAATGTCTAGAGCATCATACCTCGTACGAATTCGTCGCCAGCAGTGTCCTGCATTTGTGAAATACGATTCATCACTGAAGGTGATATGCTTCCTGAAATTGACATCCCCTCAAAGGTTTTCAAAGTTTAATTGTTCTGTAACATCAGTGCAACGATAGCACTAAATATCATACTGTGGGAGATCCACGTAACTGCTGTTTTACCTAGGTCATTGTTGATTTTTACAAGTAATAGACTCTTCATTTCGAGAAATCGCCACATCTATGAAGAGCTTTTTTTTTCGAAAACTGCACGATGTCGATTAAGTGGTATTTGTGTCTTTTGTTTACAAATATTTTATATACATTTGGAGAATTATCAATTTGTATAAACATTGTCTCAATATATGCATATATTGTAATACTGCAGTATACTATTATGATAGGAAATTGTTGGACAAAATGGGATTCAATGTTGTCCCTATAACATACGAGCGTGTCACTTTGGACTAGGTGACGAAGGGAGAGAGTGATGCGCAGTTTCGTTGTATACTTTATTCTAGTGCAGGTACGTGTGTCAGGGGCAGACATGGCGTGGTCCTCAAGTGAGGAAACGACCGCGAAGGCCTTGTGACGCGCTACAAGTACAGAGCACTGACTGACCTGCCTGCTCGGGGCAGGCAGTATACATATACAAGGGACTGACCCGACGCCATGACTAGACGCGACTTAATTGCGGTGACCCTTTCTGGCCTTTCCGACCATTGAGTCAGATCAACTACCACACAACTCGACAATGCATAAACTTTTCACTTTACGCACAAGTATGCTTGTGGGGTACATGTACACCACATTACCCTCCTTCACCTGCGAAGCGTGGGGAGGCGTCAGAGTCCCGAAAGGCATTGTAGGCGGAGGGTGTTTGTAACAGGGGACAGAGGGTGGGGCGGAGTAGCATCGGAAGGCGACACTGGTGCAGGCAGGCGGCGGCGGTGACGTCGGAAGCGGTGACATCGGCGGTGGCGATGTCGGAAGCGGGGCGGCCGTGAGCGACGTCAATGGAGGCGAGAATCCCGTGGAGGCGGCGCAGACGGCAATGTCGGAAGCGGTGACACCGGCGGTGGCGACGTCGGAAGCAGGCCGGCCATGAGCGACGTCAATGGAGGCGAGAGTCTCGTGGAGGCTGCGCAGACGGCAATGTCGGAAGCAGTGACATCGGTGGTAGCGACGTCGGAAGCGGGGCGGCTGTGAGCGACGTCAATGGAGGCGAGAATCCCGTGGAGGCGGCACAGACGGCAATGTCGGAAGCGGTGACATCCCCGGCGTAGTGACGTCGATCTCCGTTGATCGTGACGTCGATCTACGGCGTTCGTGATGTCGATCTGCGTTCATCGTGAGGTCGAGCGGGGATGCGGTCGTGAGTGACGTGTCGCAGCGGCGGGGGGTGGTGGCTGCGTCGGCTGTGGTCGTGGTGGGGTTGACGAACGTCCAAGTAGTGCCGAAGTCACGAAGCTTATCGATGATCCAGGGTCGGCTGGGTGCGCTCGCGTCAAAACTCCCAGGGTCACCAATGTAACATACGAGCGTGTTACTTTGGACTGGGTGACGTAGGTAGAGAGTGATGCGCAGTTTCGTTGTATACTTTATTCTAGTGCAGGTACGTGTGTCAGAGGCAGACGTGGCGCTGCAAATACAGAGGACTGGCTGACCTACCCGCTCGGGGCAGGCAGTATATATACAAAGGTCTGACCCAAAGCCATGACCAGACACGACCTAATTGCGGTGACCCTTTCTGACCATTCCGACCACTGAGTCAGATCAACTACCACACAACTCTACAATGCATAAACTTTGCACTTTACGCACAAGCATGCTTGTGGGGTACATGTACACCACATCCCTATGACATATAATTTTTGTTGTTGTTATGGATGATCTCGCGCCGCTGCTGTGCCTTATCTATTGCGTATATTGGTTTAGTTGGGTAAGGATATTTATAGTTTGGTTAATAGTCCCGTTTTCTGTAGGAATTTGTGGAGAGGTGATACAAGTATTGGTGTCTTGTTACCCAGGATTTATTGTAGAGGTAGATGACAAATTAGATAATTAATTATTGAATGGTGTTTTGTAGATTGGGTAGTCTAGTAGTATGTGTGATATTGTGAGGGGAGGGGGCTACATTGGCAAGTGTGGGCGGGTCATTTCCTGTCATGAAGTAGCCATGCATGAAGATGGAATAATCTGTTCTTAGGTGTATTAGTGCTGTTTCAAAATGTCGGTTTTGTGGGATAGGGGGATGTCTGTTTAAAGAGCTTAATATTTTTACCTGAGGAGTAGAACATGTGAGAAGGTCGGGAATAGAGAGACTGATTTGAGGTGAATATGGGGCTACGTCAGTGTTGCATGATGTCACCGTGGTTGTTCAACATGTATATAAATGAAGTGGCACGAGAGTGTCGTGCAGAAGTTTGGAGTTGGTGAGTGAGAGTGGAGGGAAGTGGGAGGTGAGCCAGTTGTTGTCTACTGATGACACTGCGCTTGTGGCTGATTCTGTGGAGAGACTGAATCATATTGTGGCCGAGATAAAGGGGTTTGTAAGAGGAAGCAGTTGAGTAAAGATGGGCAAAAATAAGGTGATGGGATGTACAAGGAGTGGTGGTGGTGAGTTGGATGTGCGTTTGAAGGGTGAGAGGCTGGAGGAAATTGAGAGATTTAAGTATTTAGAGACGCATATGGCAGTGAATGGAAGAGTGGACGAAGAAGTGACTGTAGAGTAAAGGAGGCAAGTTAATGTCCGGATGAAATGTTATGTGTCATATGAAACTAGTATCTGCGGATGAATGCAAAGAGAAGGTTGCATGAAGGAATGATTGTATCCACGCACTGCACAGAGCAGAAATTTGGAATTTAGCGGAGGCGGAAAGGAAGAGCTTGAATGCATCTGAGATAAAGTGATCGGGGCCTTACAAAGATGGAAAGACTGAGAAATGTGGAGGTGAGGCAGAGAACGGGCGTGCAAAGCTGTCGGATAAGGTAGATCAAAGGATACAGAGATGGTTTGGGCATATGGAAAGAATGAGTGAGGAAAGACTACCAGATCAGTATGGAAAGTAGAAATGTATGTTTAGGGTAAAATTGATAGGAAGACCAAGAATGAGGTGGCCGGATGGGAAAAAGGGACAATGGGTGCAAAAGAAATGTCTGTCGAGCATGGAGGATAATACAAAAGAAAATAAGTAAATGACGAGAGATTGTAAATGAGCAAAGTAATGACACGGCTCGAGAGGATGTTTTGCCTGTTCCGAATAATGTTTGAGTGAATGAAGAGGGGGACGGGTGCCGTATTACGAAGCAGCAGAGAGAGAGGCCAACCACTTCCGGATGTGGAGGCCCTCTTTTGTGGTGTTGCCTTTGACTCGAGTACCAGCGTGGCATGAGGGGACAGGGATGACCCTCCATCCACGAGGTGCTTACATAGGAGGGACAGGTTTTGGATGGGCGTGTGTGCGTGTTATGTTTTGACCTGTCCACCCCGGTTATAAAGAGGAAATGTATGTAGGTACAAACGTTATTATTGTCAATACCACTTCCCTTTTTGACGCTGTCGGAATACCTTGCCTTGCACTTTCTGCTGCAGGTTCCAAGCCTCCGGTCTAGTCCTTGGTACGAGGACACCGACCCCGCGGACTGGAACGTCACGCGCTTCCAAAAGAACACGAGCAACGCCACCTTCCTCGGGTTCTGGACCTACCCTTACTACCTCTGCAGCACGGGGCAGTGGATGATGAGCTACACTGTGCCCATGACCATAGAATGGGACGAAGTCTTCTTACCATCGCGACCCAGGACCAAACCGCCCCCAACTTCGGCCGCAGACTTGGAGCCGACTCACGGGGACAGTAAGCCACGGTAAGTACGACATTCTCCGGTAACATGAATGGGGTGATGATGATAGGGGGTATAGGTAGGGTGGGCCAGTAAGACGACGGAGTTTACAAAAATGGCAATATGGTGAGGAATTAGTGTCCAAATGATTCTACTCTCTCATCGCTGTAAGAAGTGAGGGACCTATAAGCGGGTGATTCGTGACCCTAATTTACCTGTTTGGAAGTTTACGTCCTTGATATGCATGGGTACTGAATTTACCACTTATATGAGTACCGGGATGGTTCCCTGCCTCTTCCACTCGAAGACACCATTGTTGTAAGCAATGATACGGTCTCCTGCAGGAGAGGCCTGGGGGTAATGGGTTGGAAGTTCACCCTAGAAGTCCTTCAACTAGGGTGCCTTTTACCTAGATTAGAAGGTAAAAGGAGCCACATTTTCCATTGTCAGAGACTCATGCCTATTTCGCCAAGTTGTCATTTTGGTACATCTAGAGTTATAGAATTTGTCCCTTGTTGCATCGTTTCCATGTATTTTTGAAGACAAAAATAGGTAAAGAATGACTAATGAAATAAACCCTAGGATCTGTTGTATCCCCGCAAAATTAAATTGAACGGTGGTGATCAGTTCATGGTGGATTGGTGGGATGCGCACGACACAGTAATAACAACCAAACCAATTCCACTTTGTCTTACACACAAAATTCTATGTAAGGTAATAGTGATTCATCCCAATCCTCAGATATATTAACGATTACTATTGTTGTCTTCCAGAGATGCATGGATGCTAAGTGTCGATATCAACATCTCTGACCTGGATATAAATCAATGCGACCCTCATTTCTCTGCCTCCGGCGACGAGAAGCCTTTGCCCTTAGATCAAATCTCGTACTTCCTGGGCACGCACAAGTGTCACAATACCACGTCAAAGGTAAGGCCCCTTTTTTTTCTCGTGCATGTGTGTGCTGCAGTCGCCTGACAACAACATTGGCTTCAACACTGGCAACTGTTTGTTTATGTTTACTGGTTTGTATGGAAGCAAACATCCATAAGCGCACGAGACGTACGCACGCACACACACACACACACACACACACACACACACACACACACACACACACACACACACACACACACACACACACACACACACACACACACACACACACCTAGAAAAGCAAGGGATATGGCATGGGAATAATGAAAGGAGAATAAACAAAATAAAAATTAGATAATACAGAATGGCGAGAAATTATTATCAATGAATCCGTAAAGATGAAGGAATTCTGAAAAGGGAATTACTGGTAAATGCAAAGTTAACCCTAAACTGTTCTTTAAGTTTGTCAACGGTAACTGAGATATAGGCGGCTCGTCATGTCTAGCTTGAGAGTGGACGACATTTGTGACGAGGTATCGCCAAAGGGTAAGACAAGGAAAGCAAATTTCCAATTAGTTTTCAGGAGAGAAAATTATTTAGAGGGAGGAGGTGTAAAAGGCAATGTCGGGTTATATGGAATAAATGTAGAGGTGAAGAAGCTGCACAAACCATTGGGAACATTGGGCTCGAGTAAAGCTCAAAGGCCAGGTGGGATCTCCAATCGGAGACTTAAGGACTGCAGGACTGGCGGATAAGATTCCCAACCTAGATAGTTGTGTGTCCATTGGGGGAAGAAGGGATGGTACCACTGCACTAGAAAGGAGCTAAAGTGGCACCAATTCAATGAAGAGGCAGTGAAGAGAAACCACTGAGCGGCAGACCGTTGTCCATGACCAGCATGATAGTTGAATTATATAAAAGACGAGTAAAAGAGGGATGGATCTTGAAGAGGCGAACGTTTTGGCAGATAACTAATTCACTTTTAGAACTGGAAGATCATGCATTTTGAGCCTACAGTTCATGTACTCGAGAACAGTTGATGTGGTATAAGAGAGAGGCTGAGTGGAATGTGTGCACTGGAGAGGGCATTCGACAAAATACCTTACGATCAACTTGTGGGGACTGTAGCATTGGGGGACTTGTATATAAATCTTGCACTGGATAAATTATTTCAAGAAAGACTGGTACGTGAAAAAAATTAAGGAAGGATAAGTCGTCAGGGTGGAAGGTGGTGACCATAGGGTCTCAGAAGGGTCGGTTTTGACATCCGTCATGTTTTTGGTCTACATAAATGTCGTGATGGACGGTGGAAGCTATAGTAACAAATATAATAAAACAATAAGGGAGTCTGCAAAATTTATAAGAAGATTTAGACAATAAGTATGCCTGGATGCAAATGTGGATAATGACCTTAAAACAGTATTAGAAATAGGTAAAAAAAAAAAAAAAGTGTTTTACTCAGTAGCAAATGAACCATTTACAAAAGTAAAAGAAAAGAAGGATTTGAGAGAGTTGGTCACGGATACCTTATCACCTTTTTAGAAGTCCAAGGATGATCGGATTCTAATCATAGCTACTCGGCCAGTAGATATTTGAAAAGGCATGCCCGTTCCCTCATAAGAGATACTTGCCCGCAATTGGTTAGTACTGGCTCGTGTAGCTAAAACAGGCAAGTTTAAGAGATCCGCCATGAATATTTTGCTTTTAATCTTTGCGATCCTCCGATTAG
>NC_134777.1:135018205-135033205 GCF_046742065.1 Oratosquilla oratoria
CTGTATCAAGTCACCTCTGAGTCTACGCTTTTTTAGGGAAAACAGATTCATATGTTTTAGTCGATTTTCGTGTGACTTATTTTTGATATTTGGAATCAGTTTTGTGGCTCGCCGTTGTACTTTTTCCAGTCTGTCAATGTCTTTAATGAGATTCGGTGACCATACGGAAACAGCATATTCCAAATGTGGACGAACTAACGATTTATATAGCTTGTTAATGAGTGATGGACAATTTGAAATCAAAAGATCGCGCAATCATTCCCAGAATCTTATTTGCTTTCTCAGAGGCTGAAATACACTGCTTGGATGATTTGAGGTCGTTACTGATAATTACGCCGAGATCTTTTTCACTATCCACTTTTGTTAACGAATTTCCAAATAACTTGTAATCGTACTTACTGTTATTTTTACCTATGTGCATTACCTTGCATTTACTTGTGTTAAATTGTATTAGCCACATTTCAGACCATCTCTGTAATTTATCTAAATCTTCTTGAATATCTAATTGGTTTGAGTGATCACTTGCCACTCCGCACAGCTTTGTATCATCAGCAAATTTGGAAACAGTAGATTTTAGTCCATGGTCTATATCATTTATATATACTATGAATAGAAGTGGTCCAAGAACGGAACCCTGAGGAACTCCACTTGTAACATTTTTCCATCTAGAAGTTTTTCTATTTAAAACAACTCTCTGTTTTCGACCATTCAACCAGTTACTAGTCCAACCTAATAGGCTACCACTTATTCCGTGTAAAGCTAATTTAGTAAGTAGTCTTTCGTGTGGGACGGTATCAAAAGCTTTTGCAAAGTCTAGATATATTAAATCTATATTGTTTCTTTTGTCATAATTCGAGATAACTGTGTTGTAGAATTCGAGTAAGTTAGTCACGCAAGAACGTTTCCGTCTGAAACCATGCTGGCTATCATTTATCAAACGGTTACTTTCTAAATGATGTTCGATAGTATCTCTGATGATAGTTTCCATTATTCTTCCTACGATTGAAGTCAAATTTATAGGCCTATAGTTATTTGGTTTCTTTTTGTCACCTTTTTTGAATATGGGAGTAACGTTAGCTAGCTTCCATTCTCTTGGGACATCTCCGGATATGATGGATTTCTTGAAAATAATTTCTAATGGAACAACAATCTCATTTTTCATTTCCTTTAAGATTCTTGGATGCCAACCGTCATTCCTTCATTTGAATATTCAAGTTGACCGTCAGCAGATAATAGTGGACTAATGTGATTCCTAACAACCTTTTTATCTCTAATGTAACTATAGAATTCTTTGGGATTCTCTTTGGATTTATCAGCGATGTTCATTTCGTATTGTCGTTTTCTTTTTCTTATTGTCTTTTTTAAATTTCTCTGTATTGATACATAACTTTCGTAGTCATTAGATGCACCCGAGCACTTATATTTCTTATAAGCCTGTCTCTTTTTAGCAATACTTTTTTTAGTTTCTTTGTCGAGCCACTTTGGGCGAGCCTGATTTGGGGGACGTCTGTCCTTAAAAGGAATGTAAGTTTGAATCATCTTAGTGAGCGTATTTTGAAATATTTCCCACATCTGGTCTACAGGTCTTTCGTTTAATTTTGCCTCCCAATCTGTAAGCTGAAGCTCCTGACGTAGTCCTATGAACTGAGCTTTACTGAAATCGGTTATTTTAGAAACACAAGTATCTATTCTAAAATTGTTTAGAAGTTTGAATCTAACTAAGTTGTGATCGCTATTTGCAACAGATTCACCGACTTCTACATCAGTTACCATGCTTTCAAGACTAGTGATCAATAGATCGAGTAAGTTTCCATATCTTGTGGGCTCTTTTACATGCTGAATTAAGTAATTGTCACCAAGAAAATCAATCAAGCGACTACCTATATGGCCATGTTCAAGGGTCATCCAATCAATGTCAGTAAAATTGAAATCACCCATTATCAATAAATCCCGGTTGCAGAAACTAGACAGTTCTTGAAATAACAGTTTGTCGTCTGCTAATGATAATGTCTTGGGCCTATATATTACACCTATATTCATTTTTTGTCCATTTGTTTGGGTTAACTCAACCCACAACCTATCATATGCATCCTGTTTCACTTTCTCTAAAACACAAGCATGAACATTGTTTTTAACGTAAAACAGAACACCCCCACCTTTCTTGTGGTTTCTATCCCGATGAAAGTGTTTAAATCCCGCAATATTAAATTCAGCTTCGAACTCTGTACCATTTAACCATGTCTCAGTTATTCCTATCATATCGAGATTTTCGCTTTTGACATGCGCCTGTAGTTGGGAAGGCTTATGGGAGGATCTTGATTGAGAGGATTAGGAGAGGAACAGAGGGAGTAATTGGTGAGGAACAGTGTGGATTTAGGACAGGTAGAGGTTGTGTAGATCAGATTTTTGTGGTAAGACAGATATGTGAGAAAGCTATAGGAAAGGGGAAGGATGTTTTCTGGGCCTTTATGGATCTGGAAAAGGCTTACGACAGGGTAGACAGAAAGGCACTGTGGGAGGTTATGCGGATATATGGGATAGGAGGAAAGCTTCTCGGAGCTGTCAAGAGTTTTTATGAGAGTAGTAGAGCTTGTGTCAGGATTAGAAATGGAGAGAGTGAGTGGTTTGGGGTAAAGGTGGGACTTCGTCAGGGATGCGTTACGTCACCCTGGCTGTTCAACTTATACATGGATGGGGTGGTGCGAGAGGTGAATGCAAGGGTGGTGGGTCAGGGATTGGAGATGGTTAAGGAAAATGGAGAAAAGTGGGAGGTGAGCCAGCTGTTGTTTGCGGACGACACTGCGCTTGTGGCAGGATCGGAGGAGGGATTGAAGAAGTTGGTGACAGTGTTTGGGAGAGTGTGTGATAGAAAAAAGCTGAAGATAAATATGGGTAAAAGTAAGGTAATGAGATGTACAAGGGCAGTGGCAGTAATCTGGAAGTGAGCATTAAGGGAGAGCAACTGGAGGAAGTGGATAGTTTTAGATATTTGGGTGCAAATGTGGCAGGAAAAGGTGGAGTGGAGGTGGAGGTAGAATGTAGATTGAGAGAAGCGAGTAAATGCCTTGGTGGTGTAAAAAGTGTAATGAGGAATAGACATTTGGGAATGGATGCTAAGAGGAGACTGTATGAAGGAGTGATTGTGGCAACAGCACTGTATGGAGCAGAAACATGGAACATAAGAGAGGAAGAGAGAAGGAACTTAAATGTGTTTGCGATGAAGTGTCTGAGAAGTATGATGGGGGTTACTAGGCTTGATAGAGTGAGAAATGAGGAGGTGAGGAGGAGAACGGGGGTGGAAAGGGAGCTGGGAGATAGGGTTGATGAAAGAGTATTAGGATGGTTTGGACACATGGAGAGAATGAGTGAAAAAAGACTAGTAAAGGAGGTATGGAAGGCAGATGTGGAGGGAGTGAACATGAGGGGACGTCCTAGGATGAGATGGATGGATGGGGTGAAGGGGGCTTTGGGGAAGAGGGGAATGTCTGTTGAGGAAGGACGGGAGAGGACAGAAGACAGGGGTGAATGGAGAATGGTTGTATATGGAAAATGTTGTGATGCATGAGGTGGAATGGACGCGGGAGTGGGGGGTGAGGTAGTGTGTGTGAGCAAAACTTTTGACGCAGCCCAAAGGGATTTCTCCCCGTCCTCTCCTTTATATGGGGGGACGGAGAGGGGGGGTCGCCGATTTAATGAAGCGTCCTTGCTGTGGATGTGCTGTGTCCTGCGACACTGCTTCTGACCCAGGGCAGTGGACAGGGTGCAGGGATGACCCGTCATCTAGGAGGTGCTAAGATGGGAGGGAGGGTGGAGGGGTGTGGAGTGTTTTCGGGGGTGGAGTGGGTGGGAGTGATTTTATGCCTTGTCCTTTTTGGCTACCTCCCTGGTAAGGGGGAAAAAGCCTTGGTATATGTATATGTATGTACTACGAGCATTAAAGTACATGGTTTTAAGAAACTCGTGATTATTTCTTTTCGACACATTTTGAGTTGCTAAGCATCCTCTCAGAGCTTTCCACTAGAGGCCTCAGACGTTTGGCGAAATCCCTCGCCAAGTTGTAAGTAGGCGAGCCCCTGAAAGCAATAATGGGCCTTAGGGGTACCCCTTCTTTGTGCACCTTAGGAAGTCCATAAAACTTGGGGATCGTGGAGTCTCCCGGTCTCATCCCGGCCCATTCCGTTCCGTAATTAACCTCGCCTCTTTTAATTTCTTTAATTCTCCCTCCACTTTCCTCTGCAACCTAGCAGTGGGGTCTGCTAGTACTACTTCGTAAGTGTTCATGTCCTGAAGTAGTGTCGTGGCCTTACCTTCATAGTCGCCCTTGTCCATAACCACCGTCGATCTGCCTTTGTCACTCGACAGTATCATTATGGACCGATCTCATCCCAAGCCTGTCAAAGCCTTGGTCTCCTCCGTAGTGAGATTATGTCCCCGCACTGGTCTCCCCAGTGCTCCCACTATGCGCATCCTTGTGTCCTGTTTGCCTTCCTCACTGCACATCATCAGGTTGACTCCTGTTTCCACAGCGGCCAGGAATTCCTCTTCTCTCACACCTTGCATGTTGAAGTTCAAACCCTTAGACAGGACCTTGGTCTCGGGTTCACTGAGTGGTCTACTCGAGAGGTTCCTATCCCACCTCTCCGGCTCCTGCCGCCTAGTGTCTAATAATCTATCCAATTTGCGATCCAAGACTTTCCGCTTAGCTCCAGCCTTCGATCTACTAAGGCTGGTAATTTTAGCTGTAACCTCGTCTAACACATCTTGGTCCAAGGACTTACCGAGTAGACGTTGGTGTTCTTCGATCTCCATACCCAGCCGGTGTAAGGTTCCGTGGTGATGGTCCATATCACATTTGAGCAGTCTGTGATCACAAGACTCTAAAACCTCCCTTGCTCGTTTGCTGTTTAGGTAAGACTTTCCGGTTGCAGCAAATAGTGCAAAAACGTAGCTGCACTCGCACTATGTTCCTCTTGATTTCCTTGGCTTCCCACTTCCTGACTATGTTGAGGACCTCAACGCTATAACCCTGTCCAATATTCGTAAATAGCTGGAGTCCAGGAACCATTTTTATGGAAGAAAGTATACGCTGGACTCGACGTTCGTCAATTTATTCCGACGTTTCGAACCCTGTCCGGGGTTCGTCTTCAGGGTAATACAGTGGTAGCAATAGGAAATGTACATAAATAGGGGATACCTGGTACACTGGGACAGGTCTTCCCAGTAACTGTTATATTCCAACGCAGGTAGAACATATCAAAAACACAAATGAGCAACAAAAATATAAATAAAACTATAATACAAAATGTGCAATACTTCCTTAAAAACATTCAAAGAGTTTACTATAGAATAAATAAAGAAAAAACAGTGAAGGCTGTAAGAACCCAACCCGCTGCCGATGGGCCGCAACACAATACACCCCGTGGAACATATGTCCCGCGTAGCATGCATTGTCATAGAACAAAGAAATTGGACCAAAACCGAGCCCTGGGGACCCCACTAGTAGCATTGCCCCACCTAGATTTTACTCCATTTATGGTGACCCGCTGTTTTCTGTTACTAATCCAAGCTCTAATCCATTCTAACACTTTTCCTCCTATGCCATGGGCTTTGATTTTATTTAGTAGTCTCTGGTGTGGCACCTTGTCGAACGCTTTGCTAAAGTCAAGGTAAATAATACCGTAATTATCATTGTTATCTGACGCCTTATATACTTTAGTGTAAAAGGATAGAAGATTAGTCACACATGACTTACCCTTGGAGAAACCATGCTGTGAATCACGAATTAAATTATGTCTTTCGATGTGTTCTCTGAGTCTATTTACTATTACTGATTCAAGCATTTTTCCTATAACCGATGTCAAACTGATTGGCCTATAGTTGCATATAGACGATCTATCTCCCTTCTTAAAAACATTTGCTTACCTCCAAGCAGTAGGCACAAAACCAGTGTCTACTGATTTATTAGATATTTCAGTTAACTTGTTGCAGACTTCAAATTTACACTCCTTTAGCATTCTCCGAAATAATTCGTCTGGACCCGGGGATATTGTAGCTTTAAGTCTTTCAATCTGCTTGACTACTTCTACTTTACTAATGCTGATATTAGATAGACTACTTTCTTCATCCCCTTTTGAAAATCGGATCGCAGTCAGGTACTTCATCTAACCTCTCATTAGTAAACACCGATAGAAAATAATTGTTAAACCCCTCACTCATTTTTTCCTCCGATTCTATCATGACATTTTTACCGTTTTTAATTGGTCCTATTCTTTCTATATTTTTTATTCTATAGAGACGAAAGAAACCCTTTGGGTTGGATCTTGCTTGACTAGCAACCTTAATTTCATAATTACGTTTCGCTGTACGTGTATTTTTTTTAACCAGCTTTGTCATTTCGTTATGTCTTGATCTAAGGTATGTTTCCCCGTTTTTTATTTTTACGGAAAGGTAAACGTATTAAAGGGGCCGAGGGCAGACATGCTTTAGGAAGACAAAAAATGATATGTTTGAAAGATAGAAATTGAGAAATAATCAAATGTAGAGACAGAATGGTAAAAAGAGTAGAAGAGTTTTACCAAGAGTTTTAATAGTCGAAGACCGTAGTTGAGTCAATAAATGCATCTGGAGACGTTAGTAGTGTACCAGAGATTACAAAGTAAGAAGTAGAATTTGCTCTAAAAATATGAAACGAGGAAAAGCACCAAGGGAAGATGGTATATCGATAGATGTGTTGAAAAACACAGGGAAATTAGTTCATATTAAATTAGCTCAGTTGTACACCCAGTGCTTACGTCAAGAAAGCGTTCCTGAATCGTGGTGCAGTGCTATAGTGATTTTGTTTCATAAAATAGGAGACCAAAAGGACCTTAGTAGCTATCGACCGATTAGCTTGCAATCAAATGTATATAAAGTATTCTCCAAGATCCTTTCATACAGACTAAGTCAAGTTTTAGATGGAAACTAACCGAGAGAACAGGCAGACTTTAGGAACGGATATTCGACTCTAGACCATTTGCAGGCGATAAACCAATTAATCGAGAAAACGACAGAATACAATATACCTCTGCACTTAGTGTTAGAATGGATTATAAGAAGGCCTTTGACTCAGTAGAACAAATTGCAATAATAAACTCGCTACGCAAACAGGGTACAAACGAACAGATCGCAAGAGTTTTAGAAAAGATTTATGCGAAAGGTACCGCTATAATTCGGCTATATAAAGATACAGAAAAGACCAAGATCGAGAAAGGAGTACGGCAAGGCGATACAATTTCACCTAAATTATTTACAGTTTGTTTGGAAGATATTTTGAGAAGGTTGCATTGGGAAAAGAAAGGTTTGGAGATTAATGGCGAATATTTGAACCACCTAAGATTTGCGGATGACATTATTCTTATTTCGGAAAGAGCAGAAGACTTGCAAGATATGCTGAGTGATCTAAACAAGGAAGGTCTCATTGTAGGTTTAAAAACGAATAAGATTAAAACCAAAGTAATGTTCAACACGAAAGTTCAATTTAAGGAGATTATAATTGATGGTGAGAGTCTTGAGGAAGTTGAAGAGTGTAAATATTTAGGCCTGATGGTGAAAGTGACAAAAGATCGTGACAATGAAATAGAAATACATATTACAATTGGTTGGAAAGTGTTTGGTAAGTATGATAAAATCCTGAGAGGCTGTCTACCTTTATGTTTGAAGCGTAAAGTTTACAATCAATGCATTCTATCAGCAATAATCTACGGGTGTGAGACTTGGAAACTGACGAAGGCGATGGAAACAAAACTAAGGACTACACGGAGGAGAATGGAGAGATCAATTATGGGAATAATTACACTTAGAGACCGAAAGAGAGCAAGTTGGGTGAGAGAGCAGACAAGAGTAAGATATATTGTGGAGGCAGTACAAGTGAGGAAGTGGAGTTGGGCAGGTAAGTCAGTGCGAAAGACTGATGAGCGATGGAGCAAGTGTGTTACTAAGTGGACGCCGCCAGATAGGAAGCTTGGAAGAGGGAGACCAGACAGAAGGTGGAGAGACGAGATTGAGAAGTTTGCAGGATTGACGTGACAGAGGATGGCACGGTCGTGTGAATCATGGAATGCTATGAAGGAGGCCTTTGTTTAGCAGTGGACTCAGGATGGCTGATTTGATATATATGTATATATATATATATATATGTATATATATATATATATACATATATATATATATATATATATATATATATATATACATATATATATATATACAGTATATATATATATATATATATATATTCATATATATATATATATATACATATGCGAAGATCTGGAGTCTGGGATCCATGTTGTAAGGGAAGAAGCGAAATCACCAGACTCAAAGTGGGAATTTTAATGCCCGACGTTTCGGTCCTAGTCCTAGGACCATCTTCAGGAGTGTGAAAATGTACAGTGTTCACATAAGCTATTATACTGTCCGTGTTTGGAATTGGGAGAGGTGTTCCGTACTGCCGAAACTGTCCGGTCCCCCCTCATCTTCTAATCGCTCTAAGTACCGGACGACTGGACCACCTTACATGCCCAATTGTGCATACAATTTACAAAGAATAAATGCAATATAATAAAATTAAATACAATAAAGTACAATACAATACAATAAAATGCAATGAAATAAAATGTCATAAATTAAAATAAAATGCCACTTGTGCAACAATTGAAAGTGCACTACGCACTTGCACGCAGAGGAAATAGATAAAATAAATACAACAAAGTGAAATAAAGTACAATAAAACAATGCAATAAAATTAAATGAAATAAAACGGTACTTATGCGACAATTGAAAGTGCAGTACGCACTTGCAGGCAAAGGAAATAAATTAAAACTTGATCACCCACACTGTGACTTTTGTTCACCTTATCCTCTCTCGTTCACGTAGTTTGAAATGAGGACAATTTATGCTACGTCTGTGTTTGTGTTTTAAGCGCCTCGAACTCCATACTTTCCAATCACTCCGTCAATTGGTTCATTTCCTACCCTAGCATTTAGGTCTCCCAATACAACTACATTGGCATTTCTCCCTAATCCCTCTGTGCACTCATTTATATCTACCCAGAATGCCTCCCTTCCCTCTACGTTCTTCTCGCTACCAGGCCCATACGCACTTACAAAACCCCACATCTCCTTTCCCAGCTTCACCTTCATCCACATCAACCTTGATGACACCTCCTTTCACTCCACTACCCGCTTACTTACCTCTTCACTTACTAATATAGCCACCCCTTCTCTCCCTCGCCGTCTCTTCACTCCTGATAACCTCCCAGCTACACTCCCAAACTAACAGTTGCCCTTTCCTTTCATTTTAGTTTCACTCAAAGCCAGTACATCCATCTTTCTTCTCACAAACATACTGCCTATCTCTCCCCTTTTACTCTCATCTGTACCACATCCACTCACATTTAAAGACACAAACCTTAGGGTACTGGTTGGAAAGCTCCCAGACCCTCTTATGCCTTTTCTTTCTTTTTTAGGAATGTCCCCTTTTTAGGCTACAGGTAGTAGGACTCCTAATCCCATCCCCCGTCCCTTTTTTGTCGCCTTTTACGACTCAAGTGGAAATACTTGGTGGCAGTATTCTTTTCCCCCACCACAGGGTAGGCGAAAAAAGGAAATGAATATTCAGAGAAATGGTACAGGACAGTAACAAGGGGTTGGGGGATAGCATAACGGAGGGACAGTCGTAGTATAAAAGTGTCATAATTTCTCTATGTACAGAGTTTTCCTCTATCACAGACAAAATGATGTGTGACTTTGGTCCCTAGGGGCGCTCCATATAGACCCTAAATCAGGGGTGTGCAATCTTTTTTCCCAAAGGGCCACTAGTCACTACTCTGTTGGTATGGAGGGCCACATAACCTTACTATTTCATGTTATTTACTACGATCGAAGACATATTATGTGAGATTATATTGATAAAGATAGATAAGTAGTTTGTTACTGATTTTATTCAAATTGGGATCACAAAAATAAGAATTGTCCGAAACAAATGTATTTTTCCTACTATAAATGAGCAAATGAACGGCTACCGTACCTTATTATTATAATGTACAAACATAAATAATTACTTAATATTGGTTAACTGTGTTCATTATCATAAGAATGATAAAAAACAGACATTTTCCTGACCATCAATTAGCAAATGAAAGGCTACCCTCTCTCTGAGGGCCGCATTATAGCTTATTTATTTTTAGGAGAAAGGGAGGGCCGCAATGAAAGCCTTTGAGGGCCGCAGGTTGCACAGGGCAGCCCTAAAGTATAAACTGCATGCTATTTTGCCACAATAACATGCAGTCAATATGAATATATAATGTATATATATACATTATATATATACATATATATATACATATATATGTATGTATATATATACATTTGTATATATATATGTATATATATATATATACATATATATATATGCATATGTATATATATGCAGAAAAAAACACTGGGAAATAAGAAGCTTAGTCCGAACGTTTTCGTCTATTTAAGACATTATCAAGGAATTCTGGATTCTGGATTCCAAGAAAAGACCACCTCGCTTGCGCGGGATCGGGTTTTGTGGGAGGGGAAGAATGTCTGTTAGAAAATGAAAAGATAGTAGTGTATAAAAGAGGGCTATTGCCACCGGGCGAATTGCGAGCAATTAGGGGCTAGTTTGTTGTCGTGGCTTTAGGAGAACTGGGCTAGGAACTTGGACGGTGGCGCCAATGCCGGGAGGAAGAGCATATTATATCACCAACGAAAGTTTGGAAAATGGTAGGAGACGTAGTAGGAGAGAAAGGGGGAAAAACGGAAAAATCTTTAGTGGGAGGTAAACTGAAATGAGAAGATGTAGTATAAGAGGAAGTGAGAAAGGAAACGAATTTTAGTCGAAGAAAAAGGAAATGTATATGTTTGTGCGTGGGATGCGGCTATGTTCGTGAGAGGTGTATGTGTGTAATTTACGGTTAGTGAGTAGATTTCACTTCCCGCGTGTAGAGGGCGTTCCTGATTAGCCCCAGGTAAGGCATGAGAATTCCTGTTTTACCCCAGGTCGGGTTTGAATATCGATATTATTATTATTATCATTATTATTACCATTACTATTATTATTATTACATTATTGCGGTTATCACCAGTCAAGCTGGTGAAGGGGTGTGTTACTTGTAGGTGCGGTTATACACGTTTTATCGTGTACACCGCACGTGGGACGGGCGCAGCTGACAGATAGTGTCATATTGAAGAAGAATTATTATCAAAACATGACTTGCCACTTCCAGCTAAAACCATAATTGAACTTATTAAGTTGTGTATTGTAAATTGTAAATTTGTTTTTAATGGTGAATTCTATGTACAAAAATTTGGTATGGCAATGGGAAATCCTCTGTCCCCAGTACTTAGTAACTTGTACATGGAATTCTTTGAGATGAAACTACTACCTAGGATTCTTCCCCAACAAGTTGTGTGGAAAAGATATGTTGATGATATCTTGTGTCTTTGGCCAGTTAATCGTAACTTAGATTTATTTCTTGAAAAACTAAATGGTATAGTCCCTTCAATCAAATTTACTTTTGAAATAGAAATAGAGAATCAGTTGCCATTTTTGGATATTTTAATTCATCGAAATGGTAAACAATTTAAATATGACGTTTATAGAAAACCTACTAATGTCGCATCATATGTCCACTTTTACTCGGCTCATCATCAGAAGACAAAACTTTCTGTCTTTAGTTCTATGTTCCTTAGAGCTTACAGGATATGTAACCTGGAATTTTTGGATGATGAGCTGAGGAAGATATATAGCATAGCTTCTGAATTAAAATATCCAAAGCACTTAGTAAACACTTCTCATAAAATGGCTTACAAAACTTTCCATAACACCTCACACGTAAGAAAAGTATTTGACAAAAAGAACCTTTTGGTTCTTCCTTACAGTGAGAAATTAATTGGTCTGCCTAATATTCTCAAACAATTCAACATCAACTTGGTTTTCAAAAATAATACTATAAAAAGTAAGCTCATTAAAAATTCACCTGAAGCAAACGAGGGTTGTGTTTACTCTATTCCATGCCTTAAATGTAACAAATTTTATATCGGCCAAACTGGTAAAGACTTAAAAACTAGAATAAATCAGCACAAATATAGTGTAAGGAGTGGGCAAAGTTCCAGTGGCCTTTTTGTCCATGTAAGAGACCACAATCATCCTATTGACTGGGATAATTCGAATGTAATAATTTCTTGTAGATCCTTATTAGAAAGAAACATCATCGAATCCAGTCATATTAAACAAACCTTTGACCATAATATCAATTTAAGTTTAGGATTATTTAAACTTGATGATTTTGTTATTGATAAAATTGTAAGAACTTCTCCAAGTGCTACTAAGCGGGGGTGACGTAACGTCATGGACCAAACGTCCAAATATGTAAACATCGGCTCTACCTGATTGTGAAGCATCTTGTGTGTACTTCCCATGTTCCTAGCTTGTCTTTTACTTTATGTATATATATCCACCTTTGTCTCTGTAACTGTGTATTCCTTGATAATGTCTTAAATAGACGAAAACGTTCGGACTAAGCTTCTTATTTCCCAGTGTTTTTTTCTGCATATTATTTTCACGTGTGCCTTGTGAATTACTGCAAAAAATGTATATATATATATATATATATATATATATATATATATATATATATATATATATACATATACATATGTAGATATATGTTCATATATACATATACACCAAATAACGCCAGGGAGAAGTTCAAATGGAGTAACAATAACATCATATTACCATATAATAACTCCGTCAACTCATTCTCAAAACTAATACTTAACAATCAAATTAGAATTATTTACAATTACCCAAATAGTATTTTCAGAAAGGTAGTAAATGTACATCGGAGGAATTATGTGGACCACAACTCCGGGGTATATAAATTGCCTTGCAACGACTCCGATGATGTCTATTGGGGCCAAACTGGTAGGGATTTGTCCACAAGAATAAAGGAACACAAAAACTCCATTGAATATGGACAAGTCAACCCCGCTGTGTTCCTTCATGCCAGCCAAAAAGACCGCAGAATAGATTGGGATAATGCCGCTGTCATATTCAAATCCCATTGAAGTTTTCGTAGGAAATTTGTGGAATCTTCCTTAATCAAATATTTTCCTAACTTCAGTATCTCAAAAGGTCAGTGACCCCCAGATTGCATTACGAGGATAGCAGTCAATAAATTAATGTCAAGAGCGGTCGGACAAAATACCACAAACTGTCCATCCTTGACCCAACCACATCAAGGGCATGTAACCTGAGTCCCCTTCCCACTTTTCCCCGTCCCCTTTTCTGTACTCCTCACTACCTCATTTATACCTGTACTCTATCTTCTTGTAACCATTCTGCTGAAGAGGACTACAGATAGTAGTCGAAATATACAGTTTTCCTGTACTTCTGATATTATTTCTCCGATAGTGGGTTTAAAGTGTTATAACATTACAGTTTCCCATATGTACACACACACACACACACACACACACACACACACACACACATATATATATATATATATATATATATATATAGATGACATTTTCGTTAGAGTCAAAGATAATCAAGAACTCCAAAGACTCAGAGAACAACTCATAGAAGCTTCCGGCCTTAATTTTACGTTCGAAGAATCGAACAACGGACGTTTGCCCTTCCTCGATGTCTTAGTAACCAGTCATAACAACAAGTACACCACACCAGTATACGTAAAACCTAGCAACGAAAACCTTTGTCTTAATGGTAAAAGTGAATGCCCTCAACGATATTTAAACTCCACTATCAACGCATACATACGACGCGCCATATCACACTGCTCTACATGGAAAGATACACACACTGAACTGGAAAGACTTGCCCAAGTCCTTATTAACAATGGATATAGTAACAAGTTAATTAACGAAGCAACGCAACGAGCCATCAACAACTGGTATTCCAACAAACCCACCACACAAAAACAAGAAAACATCAATATATATTACAGAAATTACATGTCATCAGAATATAAGACAGATGAAAAAGTCATTAAGGACATAATTACAAAACACGTCAAGCCCACTGACCCAGAAGACAAAATATCACTGACCATATACTACAAGACCCGAAAGACGTCACAACTTTTACTGAGAAACCGCCCTCCCAAATCGACACCGTCTTTACAAGAAAACCACGTCATTTACCAACATAACTGTACCGTTGAGAACTGTGGGTCTCAAACATACGTTGGAATGACGAGGACCAAACTTACAAGACGTTTGACCTGCCACCTACAACATGGATCCATAAAGAATCCCTATAACACCAAACATAATACTTCCCTCACCCGTCAAAACTTAGAAGAAGGAACAGTAATAATAGACAGAGAAAGAGACTCCCGCAGATTAGCATTTATTGAAGCAATTTACATAGCAGAATTAAAACCAATCATGAACATACACAGTATAGACCTCCAGATTCTCCCATCCCATAAGCGCACATGACCTCACCTCTCCTAGTGATTCCTGATGACTACGAAGCAGCCAATCAGGATGATTGCTTCACACGACACCATCCAAACAATCAGAAATAAAATAGTATATAAACATCACACACACACCCAAACAATTAGCCTGAAGATGGTCTCCAGAGAAGACCGAAACGTTGCAACCTCATACGGACAGCTACTCAGCAAACTATCAGTCCAACACCGTAAATTAGCAAGAGAAATTGAAGTTCTTAACAAAAAGATAAACAATGCAGAAACAGCAATATTATTTAATCTCGTCTGTCAACAAGAATATATATATATATATATATATATATATATATATATGTATATATATAAAACACAAGCAACTCACAGTCGGAGAAAATAAACTTCTAATGAAACAAGAGTCTATATTTCGGCTATCAAATGTAGCCCTCTTCAGGAAAGTACATAAGACAGAGGCCAAATGGGACTTA
>NC_134777.1:135038205-135053205 GCF_046742065.1 Oratosquilla oratoria
AATGAGTGCGTAGAGGGATTAGGGAGGAATGTCAATGTAATAGTACTGGGAGACCTTAATGCTAGGGTAGGAAATGAACCAATTGACGGAGTGGTTGGGAAATGTGGAGTTCCAGGAAAGAATCGTAGTGGAGAGTTGATGGTGGAGATGTGTCTAGAAAGAGAGTTGATGATAGCAAATACAGTGTTTTGGAAGAAAGTCAAGCATAAGTACACATGGGAGAGGGTGGTGGATGGAAGGGTGGTAGATAGAGCGTTAATAGATTATGTAGTGGTAGATAGGAGTATAATACGAAGAGTTAAGGATGTACATTTGCTAAGGGGAGAGGGTGGGGGAATATCAGATCATTTTCTGGTGGAAGGTAAGTTGAGAGTGGAGGATAGATGGAGAAAGAGGAAAGGGACAAAAGGTAGGGAGGTTCTTAGAGTGAACTCTTTAAATGAAAAGGAAAAGGAGAAGGAGTACAAGAAGAAGCTGAGAGAGGAGTGGGAGAGAGTGAAGGATAGAGTAGAGCTAGGAGTGGAGGAGGAATGGGGATGGTTCAAGGAGGGAGTCACAAAGTGTGCAAAGATGGTGTGTGGAACAAGAAGGACAGAAGGAAATAGAAGGAAGGGTAGTGAATGGTGGGATGAGGAAACAATGAAGGTTGTAGAAGAGAAGAAGCGAGCTTTCACAGATTGGTTACAAAATAGGACAAGGGAGTCATATGAGAGGTACAAAGAAAAGAAAAGAGAAGTAAAGCAAAAGGTAAAGGAGGCAGAAAGGAGAGCAGATGTGAAATGGGGTAGGAGTATGACAGAAAAATATTTTGGAAAGAAATTAAGAGAGGAAGAGGAGGCGAATCAAATGGAGAAGAAAAGGTAAAAGGTGCAGATGGAGAGATGATAATGGAAGATAAGGCAGTAAGGGGAAGATGGGCAGAATATTTAGGGAGTTGCTAAATGTGAAGGAGGATAGGGAGGGAAAGATAGTTGCAGTGGGAAATACTAGGAAAATGAGAGTGATGAGTGAGGAAAATGGAGGAGAAATAAGGCAGGATGAGGTGAAGGCAGTTGTTAAGATGATGAAAGCAGGTAAGGCACCTGGTCTGGATGGATGCCATGCAGAATGTCTAAAAAAAGGAGGTACAGTTATGGTGGACTGGCTGGTGAGGTTATTTAATGTTTGCTGGAGAGAGGGTAGAGTGCCGGAGGACAAATGTGAGTATAGTAGTAGTTTCAGAGGATTAGCTTGTTAAGTGTAGTTGGGAAGGCTTATGGGAGGATCTTGATTGAGAGGATTAGGAGAGGAACAGAAGGAGTAATTGGTGAGGAACAGTGTGGATTTAGGACAGGTAGAGGTTGTGTAGATCAGATCTTTGTGGTAAGACAGATATGTGAGAAAGCTATAGGAAAGGGGAAGGGTGTTTTTTGAGCTTTTATGGATCTGGAAAAGGCTTACGACAGAGTAGACAGGAAGGCACTGTGGGAGATTTCGCGGATATACGGGATAGGAGGAAAGCTTCTAGGAGCTGTCAAGAGTTCTTACGAGAGTAGTAGAGCATGTGTCAGGATTAGAAATGGAGAGAATGAGTGGTTCGAGGTAAAGGTGGGGCTTCGTCAAGGATGCGTTATGTCGCCCTGGTTGTTCAACTTGTACATGGATAGGGTGGTGCGAGAGGTAAATGCAAAGGTAGTGGATCAGGGATTGGAGATGGTTAAAGAAAATGGAGAAAAGTGGGAGGTGACCCAACTGTTGTTTGCAGACGACACTGCGCTTGTGGCAGGATTGGAGGAGGGATTGAGGAATTTGGTGACAGAGTTTGGGAGAGTGTGTGAAAAGAAATCTGAAGATAAATGTGGGTAAGAGTAAGGTGATGAGATGTACAAGGGGTGAAAGTTGCAGCAGACTGGAAGTGAGCATTAAGGGAGAGCGACTGGAGGAAATGGATAGTTTTAGATACTTGGATGCAAATGTGGCAGGAAAAGGTGGAGTGAAGGTGGAGGTAGAATGTAGATTGAGAGAAGTGAGTAAATGCCTTGGTGGATTAGAAAGTGTAATGAGGAATAGACATTTGGGAATGGATGCTAAGAGGAGACTGTATGAAGGAGTGATTGTGCCAACAGCACTGTATGGGACAGAAACATGGAACGTAAAAGAGGAAGAAAGAAGGAGTTTGAATGTGTTTGAGATGAGGTGTCTGAGAAGTATGATATGGGTTACTAGGCTAGATAGAGTGAGAAATGAGGAGGTGAGGAGGAGAACAGGGGTGGAAAGGGAGTTGGGAGATAGGGTTGATGAAAGAGTATTAGGATGGTTTGGACACATGGAAATAATGAGTGAAGAAAGATTAGTAAAAGAGGTATGGAGGGCAGGTGTGGAAGGAGTGAACATGAGGGGACGTCCTAGGATGAGATGGATGGATGGGGTGAAGGGGGCTTTGGGGAAGAGGGGAATGTCTATTGAGGAAGGACGGGAGAGGACAGAAGACAGGTGTGAATGGAGAATGGTTGTATATGGATGATGTTGTGATGCATGAGGTGGAATGGGTGGGGGAATGGGGAGTGAGGTAGTATGTGTGAGCAAAATTTGACGCAGCCCAAAGGGATTTCTCCCCGTCTTCTCCTTTTATGCATGAGGGGACGGAGAGGGGGGGTCGCCGATTTACTGAAGCGGCCTTGCTGTGGATGTGCTGTGCCTTGCGACACTGCCTCTGACCCAGGGCAGTGGACAGGGTGCAGGGATGACCCGTCATCCAGGAGGTGCCAAGATAGGAGGGAGGGTGAAGGGGAGTGGAATGTATTTAGGGATGGAATGGGTGGGAGTGCTTTTATTCCATTTTCTTTTTGGCTACCTCCCTTGTGAGGGGGAAAAAGCCTTGGTATATGTATGTATGTATATATATATATATATGGAACGTTACTTATTTTTGTCAGCACTGATCTCTGTAGAGCTTTCACCAGCGACCTCTTTCCATTCTGCTCTTCTTTAAATTTCCATCTATCCAGGCCGTTTCCCCCCACCTTTTACATTAAGTTTTTACATCAATCTTTGATGAGTCATCTCGTCATATGATTTCATCAGGTTCAGATGTACACAGTTCACTCATCCTTCATTATCTTGGAGAGGTTCACTAATCGCCGCCATAGTAACTAAGATTCAGTTTGTCCCACGGGATCTACAGGGCAGAAGGAAGGGCAAACCTCTTCCTGCCCCCACCTGTTGCCTCGCAGTGGGGGGGGGGGGTAGTAGGAGGAGACTCCGCTGCCGTTCCAAAAGTGACAACTCCTACTCGGCTCAGCTCAGACAAAGGTGCCAGGGACCGTTTTGAGCAAAACAAAATTTAGGGGTCAGGGGCAGGAGGGCTAGCCACCAAAACTATGTTGACTGTAGACCCCAACACTTATAATCCAAGGAGTACAATAAGCTTCATGGGTCCTCACGAGCCCTAATCTGGGGCAAGGCAGGGTTAGCACCCGCCCCCTGCCCCTCTTGACTTGCTAGGAGGGACAGGGCGGCGGGTCTACCCCAAGATAGACAACTCCTGCTTTGCATGTACGGAGGTGCCAGGGAACGTTTCAAGTGTTTGGGCTCACTCATAATAGGGCAAGTGCGACCACCATCTCCTGTTTTAAGCAACCTTGATATGGAATTCTTTGAAACAAAACTATTACCTAGCATTATTCTCATAAACTCATATGATATAGGTACATTTATGGCATTTTATATATTTGGCCTGTGGATGATGACCCTACATGTTTTTGTACAAATTTAATACTATTTTCTTGTCTCTTCCATCACACCATAGGAACAAAAGAAAATAATCATTTGCCTTTCCTTGCTGTAATGGTTCACAGAAATGGGAGGTCTTTTAAATTGAATGTATATAGAAAACCCACTAATTTTTGTTCTTCTCATCATAACAGGACAAATATGTCAACGCTATCATCCAAATTTCTTAGAGCATACAGAATTTGTAGTCCGGAGTATTTGGGTGGTGATTCTTTTAGAATATCTGATATAACGTCTTAAGAATTTCAACATTCAAGTAGACTTTAAGAATTCAAACACATTTAAAATCCTTATCATTAAAAATATCCCGGAAAATAAGGATGTGTATATTTTATACCATGTAAACACTGTGACAAACCTTATAATGGTCAGACTGGAAAATAATCAAATGTGGGGACAAACCAACACAAATACAGAGTTAGAAGTGGGCAAATGTCCAGCGCGTTATTTTTGCACATCAGGGACTAACCACTTCATTGGTTGGGACAATTAAAAAGAAATTGTAAGACTTACTCAGTTAGAAACATTATTGAATCTAGCCTGACCAAAAAGATATTTAGCGAGAACTTAAATCTAAGTCATGGGTTGTACAAATTAGATAATTTCATCATAGAGAAAATTGTTGAACAAACATCCGTGACCTAGGAAGAGAAATTGTGTCAGTTTACGTGGATATGAGATCTCTTTCCCGCTGCTGCATCCTTCCCTCTCATCTGTGTATAAACTCTTGTTTATCCCACCTCTGTACTTTGAAGATGTCCTATTAAAATGAAAGCGCTCGGTTTTAGTTTATTATTTCCCTTGTAATTTTCTGCATGTATGTTTGTATGTATATATGTACAGGGAGTCCTCGACATGAATCGTTTCGACTTTACGGCGGTACAGAATATACTCGTACAGTTTCATTTGTCATTTTGAGGATTGTGATAAGTTGTTTATTTTTATTGCAGTTTCATTGTTGTCATTTTCCTGTACTATAATTATGTTCTCTTTTTCATTTTCCGATGGCCTAGTTCTGTTTGTTTCTTGATATATACGTATGACTTTATGGTGAAGGCGTCAAAAATCGCCTTACGTCGGTCCGTAGGAACGGAGCTCTGACGTAACTCGAGGATCCCCTGTATGTATTCATATATATATATATGTATGTATATATATATATATATATATATATATATATATATATATATATGTGTGTATATATATATATACACATATATATATATATATGTGTGTGTGTGCGTGTGTGGGGGTGTGTGTGTGTGTGTGTGTGTGTGTGTGTGTGTGTGTGTGTGTGTGTGTGTGTGTGTGTGTGTGTGTGTGTGTGTGTGTGTGTGTGTGTGTGTGTGTGTGTGTGTGTGTGTGTGTGTGTGTGTGTGCATGTATATATGTATGTATAAATGTATAGGTGGATGGATGGATGCAGGCATGCTTGTGTGTGTGCGTGTGTGTGCATGTATATATGTGTGTATGTAGATATGTATGTAATGTATATATGTATATATGCATGTATGTATGTAAATAGATTCAAGTATATTTTGTGACACTTTATTTTAATATCCACTTTTCTTAAATGCAGCGACTCTTCCCTTCACTTTTGGATCGATTCTATCGGTAACATTTAACTGGCAATGTCTCCAAGTCTTTACGGATAACAAAAGAATTGCTTTCTACCTTCCCCTCATTTTTCTCGTCCACACAGTGCACCTTCAGTCCGGGCCATGGTTGGACGCGGGGCGGTTACCACTGCGAGTGCCGGCCGGGGTTCTACGCCAGGAACCGTGATGCCGTCTTCAACGGGACCCTGGTCGAAGGTGAGTCGTCATCGGAAGGCGAGCAACTGCAGTCCTCAGAAGGAGCAGGAAGTGGGGAGCCTCCGGAATACAATCGTCAATCCCAGACATATGCCTACCGAACCGAGAAATCACAATTCACTCCTGTGTACGCTCACGTACATGTATGTATGCATGTATTCATGCTTATGTATATAAGTCAATTTATATGCATATGTATGTGAACATGTATATGTATATACATATATGTGTATATGTTAAAATGACGGCAAAAGAGATAGTAAATAACTTCATCCTTGAACTAATTTTTCAAAGGTAAATATGTTTTGGGGGCGGGGGGGAGAGGAGGGAAAAGGTGAAGTCCAAAGACTCATGGGAAATGCGGTGATCGTGCAATAAAACTCACAGGCGCGTGATTCTCAATACGCTGTGAACCACAAGTGAAATCATAAATTCTAGACCGGACACTTTCGTCTTATTGAGACATATTCTGGGTATATAGTCATGAGAAACGAGTTAATAGGTAGAGGAACTGGTGAATCTGAAGTCCGTGGGATGAGGTCTCTAGTAGGCTCACGTCGTACTCTATTCCTTCTTGTGTCGCGGATGTTGGGGGCCGCCGGAACTTTTTTAATAATTGAATCATCCAATTGATATAGCTTGAATTAGTTATTGACAAATCTGTCGTTAATCAAACAGGATTATACTAAGTTCTTATTTGACTAAGACTTCGGAAAAAATTCTAATCTTTCAAATGAATACAGTCGTCGGAGTCTCTTCTGTGCACAAATAGCACGTTGGACATTTACCCGGTTCTAACGCTGTATTTGTGCTGGTCAATCCTCATTTTTAATTCCACGCCAGTCTGGCCAATATAGTATTTGTCACAATGCTTGCATGGTGTTGAATATACCCCAGAACTCTATTTGTATAATGACACTTTGACCTGCTTAGTTGATTTATTCATTGATTCATTGATCGCTTGATTGATCATTTGATTGATTTATTGATTGGTTGGCTGAATGATTAACTGGTGGGTTTATTGATTGATTGGTTGATTGGTAGACTGTTTACTACTTTAAGTGGTTGTACAAAGAAGTAGATATCTAGATTTTGGTCCTGGTCTCAGCCTTGTTCGTGAACTCGGAAAATCTTAATTCGATTACAGCCCTGCTCCCAAGTCTCTTATTTCTTCTGGTGTTGCTACTTACTCCAGGTATCTTTTAATTTTATCCTCATATATCTTAGATTGTGTGCTAAACCATGTGATCGAGAAGTATCTGAAGGGTAATGCTGCGACTTTACACACACACTACCCATGCACCCAATCTCCCTAGATGATGCCTAAATCCCGGTCCACATGCATCATGTAGCATCCATATACAGAAGTGATCTTGAACATAATACACCAACGTTCAAACTGAACTACATCACTACGCAACTCATCCTAGCGCGTCAGTCACCGGTTATCTTTGATGTTGGAAAGATGTCTACCGACGCAATGTTCTGCCAAGAATCTATACTTTCGAATATAGTTGCTTTGTGGGGTACAAAAGTGAAGCTCTTGAGTAAGGATTCTTTGACGCTTTCATGGCAGGCATTTCCCTACTGAACTGTCTTCAGTGTAAATTTTTATACCTTCATTCCGCACTATCCTATACGGCTCATAAAACTCGTCAAGTCTGTTCTTATTGTTTTCAAGCTTGCATTCTTGATGTTCCTCGACTTGTACTCCTTGCACTTAATGTTTCAAATGAATAGATGTTTCTTTCCACTCGAAAGGTTTGACGGAACCTGAGGATTGAGCCATAGGAGTGTTATGCATGCATCCCTCTCTATGGTTGGTTCAATATTGAACGTCGCTTTGAAATGGCTCCAACTCGTCGGTGTGTTCATGACACTGTATCGTGTTGAAAACCACGTTTTTCAACACGTCCATTCACGCTGCGAGCATCATGATGCATAGTGTGGAAGGGGCTTAATAAAAGCTTGCAGCAGCATGGTGATGTCTTCCGAGCCTTGAGATCTCAGGCACCAACTTGTTTTCTTTGTGATTCACCATGGGTCACCACGGTTTGGATCATGTATTGGACTCGTGATCGACATCTACTACCTTACCGGATGAGAGCTCATTGCTTATAAATGGCCCGGTCTATGGGTGATACTGTGTGCCTACACACACAAACACACACACACACACACACACACACACACACACACACACACACACACACACACACACACACACACACACACACACACATACACCCACCCACACATACACACACACACACACACACACACACACACACACACACACACACACACACACACACACACACACACACACACACACACACACTTCAACGAATGGACGGCTTAGAAGACGTTCTGAAGAAAATTGAAGTTTGTGGATCCCAACGCAAAGAGAAGTGCCTATTGTTTTTACAGGGTGGGGGGGAAATTGCTCGTGGAGTAGTAGGAAAGTAGGGAAAGAGGAAAGGGGGAGGGATTACTGAGGGAAATGGAAGGAAATGAGGAAGGAGTAGACTTGGCCCTGGCAGACAGGCGAAAGGTAAACAAAAGGCCTCCCGACGACGACGAAATGTCTAATAAAAATGTAAAGATTAGAAGTATAGATAGGAACAATATAGTAGAAAGTGATGAGAATATTTTCAAGGGATTTAAAGAGGGTGGGGGGGACACAAACCCCCCCCGACTGACAAGACTAGAGGAGAAGGTTGATAAGGTGATCGAGGACTTGGAGAGTAGGTTAGGTCATATGAACACCATTTTACAAAGGGTTGAAAGATTGGAAGAACTAGAAAAGGCGAATAAAAACTTAACTGATGAAATAGAAGACCTAAAAAGACAGTTAAGAGAAGTAAAGGTGGAGAATGAGGAATTGAAGAAGAATAGTAAAGAAAACAGAGAGACAATAGCTAAAGAAACTAAGAATTGGAAAACAACCCAAGAAGGAAATAAGGTTTCATTCACTGACATAGTCAAACAGCAATTGTAAGAACATACTGAAGACTCAGTTATTAAAGTGATGAGACAAAAGGAGAATATAGTAAGAGATTTAGCAGACAAGAAGAAATGTATAATTATATTAGGAATGGAAGAGAAACACAACACAGATAGAACCACAAGAATCAAAGAGGAAAATGAAAAAGTAAGCCAATTACTAGAATCAGTTCAGGAAGATGAACCAGAAATTATTAAACAAATCGAAGAGAAATTTATACTCGGAAAGTATAGCACAGACAAGACCAGACCAATTAAGATTAAATTCAAGTCACAAACAACGGCAGAGAATATCTTATCCAAAACAGGGAAACTAGCAACAAGTGAACAATATAAAAATATATGGATAAAAAGGGAAATGAATAAAGAGGAAAGAGAGGAAGAAAAGCAGAAAAGACTGGAAGCTAAGGCAAAAAACGAGAACAGAACAGAGTCAGAAAAAGAGAGATTCTATTGGAGAGTAGTGAACATACAAAAGAAAAACATAAGGGAAACAGAGAACACAATGGAAGTGGCAGAAAACTAAGAGTGCCTTACACAAATATAGATGGATTGATAACAGGATTGAATGAGCTGAATGATTATTTGAAGGAAAAAGAACCGGACATAATGGGAATTGTAGAAACAAAATTAAAAGGCCCACTACCACCCAACAGTGTAGGACATGATGCATACAATTATTGGATTAGAAACAGAGAGAAAAAGCAAGGGGGTGGAGTTATGTTCCTGACTAAGAAGGATATAAACGTGAAAGGTGTCATATATGGAAAGAATACAGTAGAGATGATTATGATAGAAGTGGAAGACCGAGATAAGAAGAGCAGAAAATTTGTGATCAATTATGTGCCTCCGAAAACAGCCTCATGGGAGGAGAGTGAACATAAAAGTATGTTAGAGGACACAAAGATAGCATTAACTAAAATAATGGAAGACGGAGGAAGAATAGTTATGATGGGCGACTTTAATTGCAAGGAAATATGCTGGGAAGAAATTACAGTAAAGAGTGGTGATGACTCATGGGGAAATGCTCTACTTGAGATGATTACTGACCATACAATGACACAATGGATACAGGAGAACACTAGGTATAGAAATGAAGAAGAACCATCGAGACTAGACTTAATAATTACATCTGAACCTAGAATAGTGGACAAGATTGAATATAAAACACCAATAGGTAAAAGTGACCACATATTGATTGAACTGGAACTTAATGAAGAAAAATATATGAAAAGAAATGAACAATATAGAAAAGGAAGAATGATGTATGAAAAAACAAACTTTGATAAAATAAGAGAATTCTTCCAACAAGAAAACTGGGAAGAAATATACAAAGAAGAAACAACAGTGGAAGAGAAATGGAATATTTTGACAAAAATTTACAAAAAAGGAGTGGAAAAGTATGTCCCAAGACAAAAACAAGAAAAAGAATATGTAAAATGCTGGTACAACAAAAGTTGTAGGGAGTTAAAAGACAAAAGAGACAAAGCCTGGACCAGATGGAAAAAAGACAGAAGACCTGAGAAATGGAAAATATATACTGGTTATAGAAATGAATATGTACAAAAGTGCAGAGAGGAAAAAAGAAAATATGAAAAAGATGTTATAGAAAAATGTAAAGATCAACCAAAATTATTTTACAGATTTGTAAACAATAAACTGAAAAACAAACAAGACTTGGAGAAATTAAGACAAGGAGGAATTGAATACACTGAGGAAATGGAAATGGCGGAAATTATGAACAAACATTTTAAATCAGTGTTTACAAGGGAAAATATACAACCTGAAGAGATTGAGTGGAAAGAAAAAGTCCCCCCTATGGAAGAAATAGAAGTAACAAAGAATGAAATATTGACACACTTGGGTAATCTTGATGTCAGAAAATCGCATGGGCCAGATGAAATAGCAAACTGGATTCTGAAAGAATGCAGGAATGAACTGGCAGACAAAATACATAGCATAATAAGCAGTTCCTTAAAAGAAGGAAAAGTTCCAGAAGATTGGAAAAAAGCAAATATAGTACCTATATATAAAGGAGGAAATAAAGAAGAACCTACCAACTATAGACCAGTCTCTCTAACAAGTACAATAGCAAAAATTTGTGAAAGAATTATCAAAAGTAGATGGGTAAAATACTTGGAAAAAAACAACGTACTAAATCCAAGGCAATTTGGATTCAGACAAGGACGATCATGCGTCACCAATTTAATATGTTTCTATTCAAGGCTAATAGATATAATACAAGAAAGAGATGGATGGGCTGATTGTGCATTTCTAGACCTAAAAAAAAGCTTTTGACAAAGTACCACATAAGAAGTTGCTTAAGAAATTAGAATATGAAGGAGGAATACAAGGTAAATTGATCAATTGGATGGAAGACTTTTTGCAAGAAAGAAAAATGAGAGTAGTGATAAGAGACCAGCACTCAAAATGGAATGAAGTAATAAGCGGTGTCCCGCAGGGAACAGTTCTGGCCCCAATAATGTTTGCTATATATATTAATGATATGGATGAAGAAATTGAAAGCTATATGAGCTTCTTTGCAGATGATGCAAAACTACTGAAAAGAGTGAAAACTGAAGAAGATTGTGAATCACTACAGAGAGATCTATATAAAGTACAGGAATGGAGTTGGAAGTGGGAGATGGAGTTCAATACAAAAAAGTGTAGTATAATGGAATTTGGAAAAAGCAAAAACAGAATAACAAGAGCATATAAATTGGGAGAAGAAGGAATAAAAAAAGTAGAAAATGAGAAGGACCTGGGAGTCATTGTTATGAATAATATGTCACCTGAGAAACATATAAATAAGATTTTTGGAGAAACTTATAATTTAATAAGAACAATCAAAGTGGCATTTACATACCTGGATGAAGAAATGGTGAGGAAAATCCTAATCACCCTGATAAGACCAAGATTGGAATATGCAGCAACGATATGGTCACCAAGTACAAAAAAATGTATAAAAAAAAACTTGAAAGAATACAAAGAGCAATTACAAAATTGGCACCAACACTCTCAAAACTATCATATGAAGAGAGACTACAAAAACTTAAACTACAGACACTAGAGCAAAGAAGAGAGAGAGGAGATTTGATAGCTATTTACAGAATCATGAAAGGCATAGAAATTACTGATAGAGAGAATCTGATAAAATGGGATGACAGAAATACAAGAGGACACGGAAAGAAAATAAAAAAAGACAGCTATAGAAGAGATTTGAAAAAGAACAGCTTTCCTCACAGAGTAATAGACAGTTGGAACAAGTTAGATGAGAAAGTGGTGTGTGCAAAAACAATACATGAATTTAAAAATAGTTTAGATAAAATGAGATATGAAGAAGGGACCCCACGAGCATAGCTCCCCTTCCCGTAAAATACAACTAGGTAAATACAACTAGGTAAATACACACACACACACACGCAATTCCTTGCTGAAATCGGATCGCTGAATTAGCGGTCGAACACGGCACCACTACAACAGGAAGTGTGTGTGTGTTTATCTAATTGTATTTACTTAATTTTAGTATAGAGGAAAAGAGCAACGCTCTAATTGACTCCTGTCTCCTACTCACTAAATGATCATATCTAGCCTCAAATTAATGGACAGTTCCCTGATTTCCAATTATCATATTTATATTTGATAGAGCGCTAATGGATTATGTAGTGGTAAATGCGATTATGATAGGAAGAGTTAAGGATGTACATGTGCTAAGGGGAGAGGGTGGGGGAATATCAGATAATTTTTTGGTGGAAGGTAAGTTGAGAGTGGAGAATAGATGGAGAAAGAGGAAAGGAACAAAAGGTAGGGAGGTTCTTAGAGTGAACTCTTTGAATGAAAAGGAAAAGGAGGAGTACGGAAAGAAGCTGAAGGAGGAGTGGGAGGGAGTAAAGGATAGAGTAGAGCTGGGTGTGGAGGAGGAATGGGGATGGTTCAAGGAGGGAGTCATAAAGTGTACAAGGATGGTGTGTGGAACAAGAAGGACAGGGGGAAATAGAAGAAAGGGTAGTGAATGGTGGGATAAGGAAACAAAGAAGGTTGTAGAAGAGAAGAAGCGAGCTTTCACAGATTGGTTACAAAATAGGACAAGGGAGTCATATGAGAGGTACAAAGAAAAGAAAAGAGAAGTAAAGCAAAAGGTAAAGGTTGCAAAGAGGAGAGCAGATGTGAAATGGGGTAGGAGTATGACAGAAAATTTTGAAAGTAATAAAAAGATGTTTTGGAAAGAAATTAAGAGAGGAAGAGGAGGCGAATCAAATGGAGAAGAAAAGGTAAAAGGTGCAGATGGAGAGATGATAATGGAAGATAAGGCAGTAAGGGGAAGATGGGCAGAATATTTTAGGGAGTTGCTAAATGTGAAGGAGGATAGGGAAGGAAAGATAGCTGCAGTGGGAAATGCGAAGAAAATGAGAGTGATGAGTGAGAAGAATGGAGGAGAAATAAGGAAGGATGAGGTGAAGGCAGTTGTTAAGATGATGAAAGCAGGTAAGGCACCTGGTCTGGATGGATGCCATACAGAATGTCTGAAAAAGGGAGGTGCAGTGATGGTGGACTGGTTGGTGAGGTTATTGTTTGCTGGAGAGAGGGTAGAGTGCCGGAGGACTGGAGGAGTGCCTGTATAGTTCCTCTTTACAAGAGAAAAGGGGACAAGTGTGAATGTAGTAGTTTCAGAGGGATTAGCTTGTTAAGTGTAGTTGGGAAGGCTTATGGGAGGATCTTGATTGAGAGGATTAGGAGAGGAACAGAAGGAGTAATTGGTGAGGAACAGTGTGGATTTAGGACAGGTAGAGGTTGTGTAGATCAGATCTTTGTGGTAAGACAGATATGTGAGAAAGCTATAGGAAAGGGGAAGGATGTTTTTTTGGCTTTTATGGATCTGGAAAAGGCTTATGATAGGGTAGACAGAAAGGCACTGTGGGAGGTTATGCAGATATACGGGATAGGAGGAAAGCTTCTGGGAGCTGTCAAGAGTTTTTATGAGAGTAGTAGAGCTTGTGTCAGAATTGGAAATGGAGAGAGTGAGTGGTTCGAGGTAAAGGTGGGGCTTCGTCAAGGATGCGTTATGTCACCCTGGCTGTTCAACTTATACATGGATGGGGTGGTGCGAGAGGTAAATGCAAGGGTAGTGGGTCAGGGATTGGAGATGGTTAAAGAAAATGGAGAAAAGTGGGAGGTGAGCCAACTGTTGTTTGCAGACGACACTGCGCTTGTGGCAGGATCGGAGGAGCGATTGAGGAAGTTGGTGACAGAGTTTGGGAGAGTGTGTGAAAGAAGAAATCTGAAGATAAATGTGGGTAAAAGTAAGGTGATGAGATGTACAAGGGGTGAAAGTTGCAGCACACTGGAAGTGAGCATTAAGGGAGAGTGACTGGAGGAAGTGGATAGTTTTAGATACTTGGATGCAAATGTGGCAGGAAAAGGTGGAGTGAAGGTGGAGGTAGAATGTAGATTGAGAGAAGTGAGTAAATGCCTTGGTGGATTAGAAAGTGTAATGAGGAATAGACATTTGGGAATGGATGCTAAGAGGAGACTGTATGAAGGCGTGATTGTGCCAACAGCACTGTATGGGGCAGAAACATGGAACATAAGAGAAGAAGAGAGAAGCAGTTTGAATGTGTTTGAGATGAGGTGTCTGAGAAGTATGGTGGGGGTTACTAGGCTAGATAGAGTGAGAAATGAGAAGGCGAGGAGGAGAACAGGGGTGGTCTATATCATTTATATATACTATGAATAGAAGTGGTCCAAGAACGGAACCCTGAGGAACTCCACTTGTAACATTTTTCCATCTAGAAGTTTTTCCATTTAAAACAACTCTCTGTTTTCGACCATTCAACCAATTACTAGTCCAACCTAATAGGCTACCACTTATTCCGTGTAAAGCTAATTTAGTAAGTAGTCTTTCGTGTGGGACGGTATCAAAAGCTTTTGCAAAGTCTAGATATATTAAATCTATATTGTTTCTTTTGTCATAATTTGAGATAACTGTGTTGTAGAATTCGAGTAAGTTAGTCACGCAAGAACGTTTCCGTCTGAAACCATGCTGGCTATCATTTATCAAACGGTTACTTTCTAAATGATGTTCGATAGCATCTCTGATGATAGTTTCCATTATTTTTCCTACGATTGAAGTCAAACTTATAGACCTATAGTTATTTGGTTTCTTTTTGTCACCTTTTTTGAATATGGGAGTAACGTTTGCTAGCACATCCAGCCCAGGTGCCTTACCTGCTCTCATCATCTTAACAACTGCTTTCACTTCATTCTTTCCTATTTCTCCTCCATTTTCCTCACTTATCACTCTCATTTTCTTAGCGTTTCCCACTGCAACTACCTTTCCCTCCCTATCCTCCTTCACATTTAGCAACTCCCTAAAATACTCTGCCCACCTTCCTCTCACTACCTTCTCTTC
>NC_134777.1:135058205-135135705 GCF_046742065.1 Oratosquilla oratoria
TAATAAGCGCCTTCTGGCTATCTTCCTCACCCGTGATTTAACATGACACCAATAAGTGAATGATGAAGTGCTAAACATTTATGTCCTAACATCATTCACTTCATTTACCTCTTGTATCCCACAATTACATCCTATTGCCTTTGTTTGCAGTTGCATGGAAGAGCCGGCAAGACTTTGGAAGCAAGACATACGAGCTTCTCTATGAATGCCGCCCATGTGCCCGGGGATGCGGGAGTTGCGTCACTGGGGACCCTTGCCTGTCGCCCTACAACTGGTCTTTCAGGTGCGTAGCAGGTTTTCTCCCCCCACCCCCTCCCCCAACAGCAAATGTAATTAAACGAACATTGAAACGTCTATATCATCGGCTGTGAGGGGTTTTCCACCACTTTGATAAATTGCCCATGATGGATGATTATACGAGTGGCTTGGTATGTTAGAGAAATGATAGAAAGGCGTCATGAGTCTTAGAATACAAATTAAAAGACTGCTTGTTTGAAGGCTGTGAAAAATAGTTTTCGCAACAGATGGGTAAAGTCCTGGAATAGCCTGGGGGAATGTATAATACAAGCTGGAACCACATGTCAACTTTGAGGAAAATATGATAACTGGAGAATAAGAAACACGACACCACGATTGTAATTCACTTCCTTTATAGCACAACTAGGTAAACACTTACACACACACGCACACGCACACGCGCGCACACACACACACACACACACACACGCACGCACGCACGCACACGCACGCACGCACACACACACACTTTAAGAGGTCATGGAAGTAAATTAAGAAAGATCACATGTCGAAAGAATGTGAGGAAATAGTTTTCCATATAGATGTACAAATATGTGAAATAGTTTTGGTGATATAACCCAAACTCAAACAATACACGAGTTCAAATCTAAATATGATAATTAGAAATCAAATATTATATTAAGCTGGAACAGTACACGAATTTGAGTCTATGTACGTTAGAAAATTGGATAATAGAAGACAGGACCTAACGAGCGTTGTTCCTTTCCTGTATACTACAATTAGGTAAATACACACAGACAGACACACAGACACACACACACACACACACACACACACACACACACACACACACACACACACACACACACACACACACACACACACACACACACACACACACACACACACACACACACACACACACACACACACACACACACACACACACACACACACACACACACACACACACACACACACACACACACACACACACGCGCGCGCGCGCGCTGTGGTTAGAGCTCTGGCCTGCCACTACGGAGGTCCGGGTTCGATCCTCGCCCGGGGCTGAAATAATATCAGTATCGCAGCGCTGAGGGGTGTTACTCCAACTCTCGTGGGCGGGGAGTTGGGTGTGTGTGTGTGTGTGCAAGGTCATAGCATTACCCATAGATCGGACCTACGAGCTCTGAGCTCTCTTCCAGGAGGGAAATAGCTGTCGATCACGAGTCCAACACATGATCCAAAGACCAAGTGAATACACACACACAATAGAAGAGGTCAAAGGAGATTGACGTGACGACCGATGTGGTGATTTTTTTTTCAATGCTTTTAGGTGCATTAGATATGATAGGAGATTCTGAATTTATAATTTTTCTCAAAATATTTTCTTGATCTCTCAAGATCGTCTTCATCTCTTTTAGGAGATTTGCAAAGACATTTCCGTAGCTAGTCATTTTGGCCAGATCCAGATTTCGGCTCCCCTGAGCCTTTTTCAGTGACGTTTAACTCTGTGATAGCGAGAGAAGTAATAGCTCCTAAATAATAAATATTAACTACAGGTAAGTGAGGAAGTGTGGGAGCAAGAGGGGGAGAGGGGGTGAAAGGTGAAGGTAAAGGTTAGAAAGTGAAAGAAGTGTAAGTGTAATAGTGTGGGGCGGACCCACTTGCATGGTGAGTTTTCTTTATGTGTTAAGGTCACCCTATCTATTCTATAGTCATAGAATTAAGGTCACCCTATCTATTCTATAGTCATAGAATTACCTATCTAGCTAATCAATAACATATATATAAATAACATATGTAGGGTTTTGTCGGCAAATTATTGTCTTCTTATGATACGTAGGGAATAAATGGAGCTCCGAATGGACGCTGACTGCAGGTCATTCTAAAAAGAATGTTTTTATTGTCAAAGAACTTGTACAACATTACAGAAAATACATAAATGCCAATTAATAACAAAAAATATATATACAAATGTTAATCAATACGTAGAGTCGTAACTCACATCATAAATTTGACATTGAATTGACATCATATACTCACCGACTTGTGCGTCTCCCATAGGTCCCCCTACGTCCGTTGACTCGTTTGACATTACAATGGTGAAGTGGAGGATTGCGACATTACTCGTGACTTGTCCCTTCCTCTAACTGCATATAACCCACACATTGGGCGACTCTGACTAATGCCAGTTAGAGAAGACGACCTTGATATGCTGGCCCCCACACACCATCTACCCACAACTTCTCCCACACTCGACCAAGTCGATGCCGGTGACGGGGGGAAATTGTACAACTAATCGTACTGTGACACTAAACTGACGGACGTAAAAAATGCACAAAATTATACCGTGACATAACGGACGTACAATACACAATTATACATTCCACTCCCGATTTTTATACAATGAAATCAGCAACATAAATTTACGTCTATGGACGTAACACTCCCCCACCTTGAATCTTACGATTCAAAAAAAAAAAAAAAAAAAAAAAATCACATACATATATTTATGACAGAACACAAAACATTTACAAAGAACCTTCAAGGAATACAAGTTTTGTAATGGGTCGGGTGAGCTCACTGAATTGAGTTTTCAAACGGGCACTACGAACCAATCCGTCTCTGCTCACCCGCACTTCCTGGACTCTCCCCAGCGGCCAAGAACCGCGGGGCGAGTTTTCATTCATTATAAGCAATAAATCCCCGACTGAAAGATTCGGGCTTTCAGAATTCCACTTCTGCCTTCTTTGCAATTCCACTAGGTATTCACTAACCCACCTTTTCCAAAATTGTTTGGCTAAATGTTGCACGTGACGCCAATGTTTGCGGTAAGGATCGGCATCGTGAAAGGCTCCCCAAGATAGTGGGGAGTTTCCTTGGAGGAGTAACAGATGATTGGGAGTCAGCGGACTCTCATCACTTGCATCATCACTGCATTTAGTAAGTGGCCTACTGTTGACTATACTTTCCGCTTCGCAGAAGAGGGTTTGCAAAACATCAATCATCCTGGGGCATTTGATGACTAAAGCGAACAGTACTTTACGTACAGACCTTATCATACGTTCCCAAACACCTCCGTGATGTGACGCGGAAGGCGGGTTGAACGACCACTCTACGTCACGTCGACGTGTTTCCCTTACGATCAACGATCGGTCCAGATCTCGTACACTGCGTGCTAATTCAGCCCTCGCTCCTACTAGGTTAGTACCATTGTCTGACCACACCTTACTGGGGTAACCTCGCCTCGCTGTGAAGCGTACGAAACCATTGATGAATGCGTCAGTTTGTAAGCTATCAAGCTTCTCAATGTGAATAGCTCTCGTAGTAAAACACGTGTACAGACACCCGTAACGTTTCATTTCTGATCTCCCGACTTTAACATGGAAGGGTCCAAACAGGTCTACTCCTACGTACCTAAAGGCTGGCCCCCCGGGTTCACACCTCTCGGGAGGGAGGTCAGACATTCTCTGGTTCATGGGGGCCCCGTATAATCTCTTGCAAACTATACAATCCATTTTGACGCGTTTCACCAATTTTCTACCCCGTATGATCCAGAATTTCTTACGCACCCGACTGAGTGTCCATTCCACTCCTACATGAGAGGAATTATGGCAATCACGTACAATTAATGTAGACAACCTGTGGTTATGAGGGAGGATCACAGGATTTATAGCTTGCCCATTCAATGCCGCATGCTTGAGTCTACCACCAACTACTAACAGACCATCTATAAGAATAGGAGACAGTTTATATATTGAACTGGACTTTAACACAGTTTTCCCTGCTTCAATGTTCTTGGTTTCATGAAAATAAGCACGCCCTTGAACATGTTTGACAATCAGATTTTCCGCGTGCTTTAGTTCATGGATCTCAAGTGGTGAATTTTGCGGAATCTTCTTCTTAAGAAATTGTATTAGCCTTAACCACCAACCAACGGCCTTCTTTAATCTGTAAAGGCTTGAATAGTGCTCAATCAGCGTGTCGATCGGGTGTTGGGTGACGCCCGACTGACACGTCTGTACGATACTCGTGGGATATACCTCACGCCTCACCTCCGGGTCTTCATCCTGAAGGTGTCCTACAAGATTATCTTGTGCTGGCCATGCACACTTGTAATTCGACAAGAAGGGAGGACCATTAAACCAAGAAGCTGGCAAATTGTCTACAAAGCATCCCCGAGATAGTACATCTGCAGGATTCTCATCACCACTAACATGATGCCACTGATTAGCCTCTGAAACATTTATAATTAGTGTGACACGATTCGCCACAAAGGTCTTGAACCTTCTTGTCTCGTTCTGTATATATGCCAGAGCTATAGTACTGTCAGACCAGAAGTTAGATTTGAGCAAGGGGATATCCAACTCTCTTTTAACAACAACATCTAATTTGGCTGCTTCAACGGCAGCCGAAATTTCCAATCTTGGTATAGTAACTCCTTTGATGGGAGCTACTCTCGCTTTACTGGCTAGCAGAGCTACGTGTACTTTCCCATCTTGATCGATTGTCCTGAGATAAGTGCAAGCACCAAATGCAAACTCACTTGCATCACAAAAATGATGTAATTCTGAAGTACAACCATTCCACTCTAAAGGCAAAACGCATCTAGGGAAGCGAAGTCTCGAGATTTCATATAATGAAGTTATCCATTTCAACCACTTCTGACACAAAGATATAGGAATATTTTCGTCCCAAGACATCTTAAGCCTAGTCGCCTCCTGGAACAAAATCTTGGCTGGAACAATGATTGGCAAAACTAAACCTAAAGGATCGTAAGTTGAAGCAAGTTGACTCAACATAACTCGTCTAGTCACATTCTGTGTTTGAACACCCTTACTAACGAAAAAGAAACAGTCGTTCTCGACGTCCCATTTAATCCCAAGCACTTTGCTATGCATATTGGATGTCAATTCCTTTGCTTCCTTAGCCCTGTCTTGCTCATCAATGCTCTCTAGCAATTTGACGTCATTAATCATGAATTTGGTTAAGTTAAACCCTCCGTGTCTGAGGACACTTCTAGTATCTTCAATTACCTCAATTGTCTCTTGAGGTGACGCTACGGACTTCAACATATCGTCAACGTAAAATGACCGGAGTAGCGTGTCTTTTACTTCCTCACAAGGTTGCATGTCCTCTACAGCCTTCCGCAAGGCATAGGTGCTACTACTAGCGCACCATATTCCGCCAAAGGGATGCGAGGTCATTCTTAACTCTTATTTCATCGCTAACATACCATAGGAACCTTAAAGCGTCTCTATCGCTAACGGGAATTTTGACTTGGTGATACATAGCCTCAATGTCGGCCGTGATGGCGTAATGATATTGGCGAAACCTGAGTAACACGTGAATCAACTTATTATTCAGATCTGGGCCCTGTAGGCACTGACTGTTCAGACTGACTCCGTTCTTTTGAGCAGCACAGTCGAATACGACTCTCACCTTACCTGGTTTGGTTTCGCTCGTAACGGCATGATGCGGTAGGTACCACACTTTACCGTCATCTCTCTTTATATCAATCTCGGGAACATACTCTGCATACCCCTTCTTGATCAAATCTGAAATATTCTCAGAGTATACATTCAATGTGCCGGATTTCACCAACCTTTTGTACAAACTTCTTAATCGTCTCTCGGCGACGTCACGATTATTGGGCAAGTTTGGCTCACCTCGCCAAGGTATTGGCAGTACATAATGCCCATCTTCGTATCGCGTTTCCTTATCCCAAAGGTTGATAACCTTCTGGTCGTTCCGAGATGGTGCCCTATCTTCACATTCATTTTCCATCATCCACAAGCGTTCAACATCTGCTTCGATCGAGCTTGCAAAGCACGAGCCGACATTATACGACTCACCTGCACTAATTGGGCCATTTACAGACCACCCAAAGTAGGTCCGCGTAGCATAAGGTTGGTGCTTATTCCCGCCTGAACCCCCTCTGACCTCCAATGGCTTTAGGAGCCAAGCGTTGTCCATGCCTATCAAAATGTCTGGCTCAGATACTTGACTAGTATTCAAAGGTATGCCCTTGAAGTAGGGGAATTTATCAATCTCAATTTTGACAGGTGGTTGCCTAAAGGCCTGTCTACACGAGCGGGCCTGATCGGCGGGTTTGCCCGTTAACGGGCAAATTCTCGCGGGCCTGCCCGTGAATGTTGTCCACACGACCGAAGTGATGAACAGCTGGGCCTGCCCGACGATGTTGCCAGTAGCGGGTGGAGTGCTGTACGAGAACCATGGTGCCTAGCATTGTCAAGAAAAAGATTTTATGCTCTATGATAATAGCTGTGTGTCTCAAGAAGAAAAAGAAGAAAAGGATATGGTTCACGATATTATCTTGCGTCTGGCAGGGTAGAAACTCCAGCTACCGGGCACCAGCTCAGTGATTTCGCTCGGCGGCCTTTCGGGCAATTTGATCGTTTGCCCGTCAAATATGCCCGTTAACGGGCAAGCCCGCCGATCAGGCCCGCTCGTGTAGACAGGCCTTTACAGGCACTCTTGGGACGACCATGACATTTGTAACACTGGCCTCTCGTCTACCATCCGGTGACGTAAGGCTAAGGGATACTACCTTTGATTGAGTTTCCCTGGTCCCCCCTAAAGTACTCATGGTGTACTCCTTAAGGTCTCCTTCCAGACCCAACTCGAGGGCCACCCTTTCCGTGACGAAAGTAGTGTCTGATCCACTATCTAACAACGCCGTGACCTTAAGTTTATTATCCACGACAACTGGTAAAATGGGTAGATAAATCTTCGATCGAGCATCATTAACATAACCATTCATGACCACACTTGACTCTTGACACTCCGAATTTTCAACTACGCCCCCATTACCCTGAGAGTCCTTTGCCGGGACGTGGATGAATTTTGTATGCTTTAAACCACATCCAGGAACTGAACAAATGGATTGTTTGAAGCATTTGCTAGCCCCGTGCCCACCTAATAAACAATTGAAACACAGCTTGTGTCTTTTTACAACTTCTAACCGACATTCAGGTTTCATGCCTTTAAATTCCTCACAGTAGAACAGTCTGTGTCCTTCCCCGCACACCACACATGTGCTACCAGCACGCCCTAACTTGACGGGGTATTTAGACTCAGATGCTGCTACATTACAACTTGCGCTCTTCACATTTTGACCCTTACCTGTGGATTGCAATCCATAAACCGGATCACATGCCTCATCTGCCATGACATTGATAAACTCAGCGAATTGACTGAGAGATGGGTACGTGTCCGTTTCTCGTTTGTGACTTAGAGCTTTCCGTTTCCATTTGTTACGAACGAATCCCTGACACCTCTGTAAAATATCTAAGATATACTCTTGAGTGTTAAACCTTTCATACAATTCTAATTTTCCAAAAGTAGCAACTGCCATTGTTAAGTCATCATCCAATTGCCTCAACTCTTGAGGCTTAGATACCATCTTACCATTTTTTAAATCATTAACAATTTGTTGAGACACAAGGTGAGAATTACCGAACCTGCGTTTCAATATATCGCGGGCTTGTACGTAACCAGCACTATTTCCCACCAACGCACAATTTTTTATGGCAGCTTTCGCCGGTCCCTTGGTGTATTGTAATAGACGAGTCAATTTGATCTGAGGGTCACTCACTTTACTGTCTACGAGTTCATCAAAAATTGTCATAAAGAGATTATACTCAAGAGGGTTACCTTCAAACACGTCTAATTCAACTTTGGGTACATTTAAGATCCCAACTAGTTCAGCCGGCGAGATGTCTAAACGTTCACTTTCACTATTTTCACTGTCTACGCGGGACTTTGCACACGGAATTTCACTTTGAGTCCTTACCTTAAGGAACGCCCTGGCGTCCTTTATCACCTTTATGTACTCCTCTTCAGTTTCTTTATACCATGACTCGCTGGCCTCCAATTCCCTTTCATCGTTGCTCAGGAACGCTTGGTAAGTGTCGTGTGCCGATTCGAATTCATTATAGGATGTACGGACACGGTCCAGTCTGTCCGTAATGCCGGCTATGTCTTCCTCAGCGATTAACCGGCACAAGGTTCCCAGGTGACGTGTGACCGCTGCTTTCCTCTGTCGTCTCACCACCTTGGCCTGCTCCATGACGGTGACTTAAGTCGAATGACTGTAGGGTTTTGTCGGCAAATTATTGTCTTCTTATGATACGTAGGGAATAAATGGAGCTCCGAATGGACGCTGACTGCAGGTCATTCTAAAAAGAATGTTTTTATTGTCAAAGAACTTGTACAACATTACAAAAATACATAAATGCCAATTAATAACAAAAAAATATATATACAAATGTTAATCAATACGTAGAGTCGTAACTCACATCATAAATTTGACATTGAATTGACATCATATACTCACCGACTTGTGCGTCTCCCATAGGTCCCCCTACGTCCGTTGACTCGTTTGACATTACAATGGTGAAGTGGAGGATTGCGACATTACTCGTGACTTGTCCCTTCCTCTAACTGCATATAACCCACACATTGGGCGACTCTGACTAATGCCAGTTAGAGAAGACGACCTTGATATGCTGGCCCCCACACACCATCTACCCACAACTTCTCCCACACTCGACCAAGTCGATGCCGGTGACGGGGGGAAATTGTACAACTAATCGTACTGTGACACTAAACTGACGGACGTAAAAAATGCACAAAATTATACCGTGACATAACGGACGTACAATACACAAAATTATACATTCCACTCCCGATTTTTATACAATGAAATCAGCAACATAAATTTACGTCTATGGACGTAACAACATATATATAAATAATGAAGGGAGGACTTGTTTTCTGCTGTACATTTTTATGACTTTAAGTTTGGAACGTGATTTTAATATAATGATGTTATCTATTAAATTAATACAAGTTCTTCCTTCATTTTGCAAATAGTATAATAAACATTGACATAAGACATGAGTTGGGAGCAGGTGTGGCTCTGTATTGGCAGTGTGCCTTGAGTGTTAATATAATTTTTTCCTTTATATAGGTTATTATCTTTTATTGATTTTAATCTAATTAATATTATGTCACACCTGCTTCCATTTACTTTGTAAATATATATATATATATAGTTTTTTTTTTTTTTTTTTTTTTTTTAAGGGAGGTTACGTTTCTTAATATTGGTTAATGTGCCATATGAATTCTAATGCTAGTGTGTTGTGTAAGTAAGTATTACACACGTATCCTGTGGATGCGTGTGTTTAAGCTAGGCAATGTGCCTTGTGTGATATCTTCCTTTTTTTTTTTTTTTTTTATTAGCTAGGGGCCATGTCTGAGGCGGAAGGGCTGGATTTTAGCCTAGTATAGTTTTTAATCTGGGCCAGTTTTTGTGGTCTTTTGTTTTTTTTTAGATGATTGAGGAGGTGGGGGTATTAAGTTATGTTCTAATATGTTGTTCCATGCTTTGCTACTCAGTCTAATTAGTCTGGAGTGTATTGTTTCTATGTTTGCTGTTTTGTGGAGTTGTTCTTGTGTTTCTAGGTATGGTGGTTTATGCTTTAGTATGTTTCTTATTGTTTTGTTTTGTAAGGTTTGCATGTGTTTGAGGTCTGTGTGTGTACTGGTAACTGTGATTATTGGGGGGTATTCTAGTTGTGGTCGTGCTAGTGTTTTGTAAAGTTTTATTTGTGTTTTTGTTTTTAGTCCTCTGAAGCGTCTTAGTCTGTTAAGTGTGTTTTTTGTGTTTTGTATTCTGTTTTTGATGTGGTGTTTTATTCCTTGTGAGTTGATGGTGAGGCCTAGGATATGTGCTTGTCTATTGTATGGTATTATGTTGTTGTTTATTTTTATTGGTGTTGGATTGCGTGGTGAGATGGCTAGTAATTGGAATTTGTTTGTGTTTGTGGATAGTTTCCATTGTTTTTCGTATGTGTTGATTTTGTCAATTTCATGTTCTGTCTTTCTGGCAAGCATGTGTTTTCCTGTAGTGTTAGGGTATGTGATTATTTGTGTGACGTCGTCTGCGTATTGTATAGTGTAGTTTCCGTGTGAGGGTGGTGGTATGTCTGATGTGTATAGGTTAAACAGTGTTGGGGAGAGAACGCTTCCTTGTGGAGCTCCGCTATGGAGAGGGAAGGCTGGTCCTATGTAATGGTTTATTATTATTTTTGCTGTTCTGTTGTCTAGGAAGCTACACAGTGTTTTTGTGATGGTGTCTGGAAGGTGTGTTTGGAGTATTTTGTATTTAAGGCCTTCGTGCCAAACTTTGTCGAAGGCCTTGGATATGTCACGTGATATTATGGTGCATGTATGTTTGTGTCTTTGTGTGTCTGCGATTGTTTCATATAAGATGGCTAGTGCTGTGTGTGTTCCTTTGCCAGGTGTGAATCCATGTTGGTTAGGGTTGAGCATGTCGTGTTCGTGTAAGTGTGCCATGAGTCTGTTTGTGATTAGTCTTTCGTATATTTTTCCGGGTGTTTCTAGGAGTGATATGGGTCTGTAGTTTTGTATTTGTGTGGTGTTTTTATTTTGTTTCGGTATGAATGTGATGATTGAGTTTTTGAATTTTTGTGGGAAGTATCCTAAGCTAAGTGTTTCGTTGTATATGTCTGTGAGTAGTTGTATTGTTATGTTTGGTAGGTGTGCGAGTATTTGTTTCGTTATGCCTGATTGTCCTGGAGCTTTGTTTTTGGTGTGTTTGATTATGTTTTTAACGTCTTCTAGTTGTATGGGTTGTCCGATGTAGTTGTCAGTGTCTAGTCTGTCTAAGTCCATGTTTGCGTAAGGTTGTGTTTGGTGGTAATGTTGTGTTATGTGTGTGAGAATTTTGGTTTCGTGGTTTGTGTCAAATTGTGTGTTTTCTTCTGGTGTGATTTGGAAAATGTTTTGCCATACCAGTCTGAAAGCGTTTTATTTGTCTTTGGCGTCGTGTAGTTTGTCGTTATTATATGTTATGTATGGTGAAGTGTTAGTTTTTTATCCTTGTAGTTTCTTAATTGTGTTCCAGAAGTCTTGTGGTTTTTTGGGGTTGAATTTAATGTTTGATATGAGTTTGTTCCATGTCTCTTCGTAGTTTGTTTTGTGTTCCTCTAGTATTTGTGTTTGTAATCGTTTAATTGTTTGTGTTGTGTGTGGAGTCCAGTTGTTTTCTATTATGGCTTTATTTTTTATGTTGTTTGCCTTCCATATTAATTGTTTTAATGTTTTAGATGTTTTGGGGGTGGGTAGTTGTTTGTGGTGTGTTGTAGGTATACTCTGTGTGATTGCGTTGTGTATTAATTTATACCAGTTATCTATTTTGTCGTCTATGTATTTTGTGTCTTTTAATTGTGTGTTTGTGTTGATTTGTGTTTCTGTGTGATTGTATTCTTCTGTTGTTGTTTCTAGTAATGTTTTAAATTTCTTCCAGTCAGCTTCTTTGTATAGTAGTCTAGGTGGTGTGGGAATAGTGATTGCTGTGGTGGAAAGTGTGAAATGTAGTGGTATGTGGTCTGATGAGGTCATGTCGCCTGGGTGTATTCTATAGGTGAGGTGGTGGTGTCGGTTGGTGAATATCATGTCTGGGTTGCCTGTTCCGTTGTGTGTAATGCATGTTGGGAAGTCTGGACCGAGGAAGGTGAGGTGGTTCTGTGTTATGAGTTGATGTATGTTTTTTCCTACGTGATTATTGTATGTGTGTTTTAGTGTTTTATGTTTTGCGTTAAAGTCTCCTATGATGTATGTTGGTTGTGGTTTCTGTGTGATTTTTAGTATGTCTTGTGTTGGTAGTTATGGTCTTCGTGGTGGGGGGTATGTTGTGGCTATGATTATGGGTCCTTTGTTTGTGTGTATTTCGATGGCTAACATGTCTTCGTCAAAGTCGTCTATTAGTTTGTATTTTATGTTTCGTTTTATGGCTATTGCTATTCCTGCGTTGTCTTCGTTGTAAGTGTTTTGTGTGTGTGTGTTGTAGTTAAATAATTTGACTGTGTGTTTACCTATTGAGTTGAGTAATATTATGTCTGGTGTTTGTGTTAAGTAGTGATTGCTAAGTTGGTTTCTTCTGTGGTATGACAAGTATTGTACGTTATGTTGTATTATGTGTATTGTGTCCATGTGTGTTTGAGTTATTGGCAGTTGACTGTCCAGTGAGCTGTGTCTGTTGGTTTGTGTTTATGTAAGTCGAAGTAACCTTGTTGTGTCCTTGTGTATTTGGTCTTAGTCAGTCGTTGTATGGGGGCTTTGGTTAAGTCAATCAGTTTTTGTCTGATCATTGTGTCTACAGTCTCCTCTGGCATTTCTTTAGTGTATATGTATTTGACCTTGTTGTTTTGTAGGAGTGTGTGTACGTTTTGGTGTATTTCTTCGTTTGTCATATCTATTGTGTTGGGTGCAATGATCTGTATTGTTTCTGTGTTTTGTTCTGTTTTCTTTGTCTTTGTAGGTTGTTCATTTTCTGATGTGGTGTGTGGCCTTTTATTTCCATGTTCCTCTGTTTCCATTTCTTCTGGTTGAGGTTGGGTGTGTGTTGTGTTGTTGATCATGTTCAGTATAGCTGTGGGTTTTATGACTGAGGGAGGGATTATGATTGTGGGGAGTCCATTTGCCTTGTAGTATTCGTTGATTGTCTGTTGGTAAGTTCCTGGGATTGCTGCTTCAGTTATGTTGGCGTGTATAATTGCTGTGTTTATGACTGTTAAGTGTTTGAGGCTTATGGGGTTGGGTGACGGTGTTGGTGATGACTGAGCAGTATTGCTTGAAGCAATGTTTGCATATGAAGTGTTGGAGTGTGAGTGTGTGCTTTGATTTTTGTTCTCTTGAATCTTCTTCTTTATCAGGTCTTTCCTTACTTGGCATCTGGCTGCATATGTTGGGTGATTTAGGCCACAGGCGATGCATTTCTTCAGTGCATTGTGGCAATTATTTATGCGGTGGTCTCTTGAGCAGCAGCTTGAACAGATGGTGTATGTGTTTGGTTGTGTACAGTGTTTGAGTGTGTGGTCATATGCATAGCAGCGTGTGCACTGTAGTAGGTGAATGTATGTCTCTTGGCTAAGTGTATGTGGGGGGAATGATTGGCTAAATACTAAGATTCCTTTGTTTAGGCATTTTGTCACCATGGCTGTAGTTTCTAATTTTACCTTGATGATTGTCTTCGTATTTGGCATTTTGATGATGCTGGTTATCTTTATAAAGGTGTTCAGGCGCTCCATTTAATTTTTGATAGTTTCAGGGTCTTCGTTGTAGATATGTTCATCCACTTGTCGTATCACATTCAGTTCCGGGGGGTCTATGATGTCCAGGCCTTCTTTGTTAAATTCCGTTTTGGTGGCTCGCTTGGTCAGTTCTTCGATGGTGTTGTCGTCGGCTATGGCAGTATGTTGGGTGCCATTGGTGTACAGTTTCTGGATAGCTATTCCCAGTTTGGATAATAGCTTCCAGACTGTGGAGCGTTTTGATTGGCCGGCCGTGGGCCGGTTTTCTCTAATACTTATTCGACCCATTGCGCCTAAGCGCAATTGGGCTTGTGAGTGTGTGTGTGTTCCTGTTAGTGTGTGTATGATAGTTGTGTAGAGTGAGAAAAAAGAAGAAGAAATTGGTATTGGGGAGGGGGAGGGTCGTAGGGTTCGGTCTATTCTCGCGTGTCTACTGGCTAACGGCGGTTAAGGGGAAGCGACTGCGTTGGCTAGCGCCCGAGTGCCCACTCGCAGCAATTGGAATGGCTCGATCGCCTTGTCCTATTTACCTATGCCGGGTCCGCTAGAATGCGGGAAAAGCCCGGAAGGGGATTCCCTTCCCCACCAGACGACTGAGCAAGTTTTAAGACCAGCAAGGGCAATGCTCAGTCGAAAGGGGGGTTATAAGGGCATAAAGCCGTCAGAGCGAGAAGGCGAAGAGGGTGCCCTTAGCTCGGGTAACGGCGTTGAAGAATTCGTAGTTCACGGTGGGAGCGACTGCGTCCGTTCTCGGTGGTGTCTAGGCGTCGAATAGCTCCTTACGGAGTATGCCACTCTAAATACCAACTTGTACTCTCCTTTTTGCTCCTGATTGGCTGGGACCACTGGGATAGCCCCCGCCAATGTTACTCTCCTGATTGGTCCGTGTTTTATTTTCGCATACTCAGCAAAGAACTGGGGTTATTAGCTTACACACCCATGGCTGAAAGTTCATGAGCAGGTTGTCCTCTGTGAATGAATTCACGAGTTAACTCTTAAGTATGTTAGATATACAGTATAAGCACACGATTAATTAATACAGTACTGCATGACACCAATAAATATTACAGCGATTATCATTACCAACACGAAAGATGTAAAACCGACTTGGAAAGAAGTGGACAAGGTCTTCCGAAACCATGAGTAAATATCAAAAGCTCCAAATCCATGGCAGTCATTTTGAGTCTCCATTGGTGTATTTTATTGTTAAGAAAGATTTGTTCAGGCATCACTTTTGTGGCTAACAAACACCCAACAACATTTCAACAGTTATTATTATTATTATCAATCGTAATTACTATTATTACTATTATGATTATTAATACTGTTATTATTATACATACATACATACATACATACATACATACATACATACATACATATATATATATATATATATATATGCAGAAAAGCCACAAGGAAAATAACAGAAAATAGACCGAGAGCTTTCGTCTATTTAGACATTTTAAAGGTACAGAGTTATAACAAGAAATTAGGGTATATTTAGTGGAAGGTGGATTTCTCTCCGTGACCTTCAGATTTCGGTCATCAAGCCTTTGTTTAACAACTTTCTTAATAATAAAAGGAAAATTATTGAATCTTCCTTAATAAAACAATTCCCGAATTTCAATATCTCAAAAGGCCAATGGTCACCAGATTACATAACCACCTTGGCAGTTAATAAATTATTTCCTTACATTGTAAAAGCGGACGATTTACCACATAACCAGCGTAACAATATAGATGTCACATGAGATGCCTTGTCCATGTTCCCTAACTTTACCTCTCTCATCTGTATATAAGATATGTATGTTCTCTTGTCTATGTATTCCGCTTGAAGAGGATCACAGTAAGTGATCGAAATATACGGAAATTCGTTACTTCCTTCTTTTCTTAAATCCAAATAATAGTGGGTTTTTAGTGCAATTACTAATGTGTAACGACATTACTGGACAGTGATATATATATATATATATATATATATATATATATATATATATATATATATATATATATATATACATATATATAAATATACATATATATATATACATATATATACATATATATATATTTATATATATATATATATATATATATATATATATATATATATATTACTTTGAGTTCCCCTTGTGGTTGCCTGTATCTCTTATGTGCTTTGAGTGCGAAAGAATCTATTTCATTTATTGATCATGCTTCATGCCTTCACGCATTCTTATTTAACGGCGCATAAACATACCATGTATGCACATTGAGTCCATGTGATAATGTATCTGTAATGATTGCCAGGATCGCTCTCTTGACCATCTCTGTGCTCTGCGTGCTATTCACCATCCTGCTCATCGGACTCGTCTACCACTATCGGAGCGTCAAGGTGTTCAAGGTGGCCTCGCCCATCTTCCTGTCCATCTGTCTCATCGGGTGTGCCATCATGTATCTAGAGGTGAGTCCTTTTGCCTGTGCTGTCGTCATTTCCCCTATATCCAATGCGCGTACGCAAATTGACCTGATTTTATTTTCCTCGTTGTAATTTACAGTAAAGGAGCTACGTTTGTGAGGAACCGTCGCTTTTTCTTCTCCGCGTGTGTCATCACATCTAGCTTTGAATTACTTTATGGGTTAAGATTAGGCATTTTTGGGGGATATTACAACAACGTCCTCCTTCCATAAAGCAATTATTTTTGTTCACTACCTTCCAATACCGTGCCTTATTGTTGAATTTTTGGTATATAACAATTTCGTATATCGCTGACATATCTGTATGATTCAAACATAAATCTCGAACACACCCTTAGACACACCCACACCCACACCCACACCCACACCCACCCTTACACACACACACACACACACACACACTATTACACATTATTACTACTGTTATTATTATACATACATACATACATACATACATACATACATACATATATATATATATATATATATATGTATATATATATATATATATATATATGTACATATGTATATATATATATGTATTATCCATCTGGACAGATGAAGATAGGAGGGTGGTAAAGAAACACACAAGTCAGAGATGAGTTTATTTCTCTAACGTTTCGGCTATTTACACCTTCTTCAGAGAGACTGAAGTCTCTCTGAAGAAGGTGTAGAAGCCGAAACGTTAGAGAAATAAACTCATCTCTGACTTGTGTTTCTTTACCACCCTCCTATCTTCATATATATATATATATATATATATATATATATATATATATATATATATATATATATATATGTATATACATATGTATATATGTATATATATGCAGAAAAGCCACAAGGAAAATAACAGAAAATAGACCGAGAGCTTTCGTCTATTTAGACATTTTAAAGGTACAGAGTTATAAACAAGAAATTAGGGTATATATAGTGGAAGGTGGATTTCTCTCCGTGACCTACAGATTTCGGTCATCAAGACTTTGGTAAACAACTTTCTTAATAATAAAATTATCCAATTTATACAATCCTTGACTGAAATTTAAATTGTTAACAAATGTATTCTTTATCAGACTGGACCCTTTGATATTTCTATTCAATTGTGAGTTTCTTTTAACAATTACTTTAGCACCCACCCAATCAGTTCAATGGTTGATATCCCTAAGGTGAACAAATAGCGCGTTGGATATTTGCCCACTTTTGACACACACACACACACACACACACACACACACACACACACACACACACACACACACACACACACACACACACACACACACACACACACACACACATCCCATTTTATCAGATTCTCTCTATCAGAAATTACTGATAGAGAGAATCTGATAAAATGGGATAACAGAAATACAAGAGGACACGGAAAGAAAATAAAAAAAGATAGCTATAGAAGAGACTTGAAAAAGAACAGCTTTCCTCACAGAGTAATAAAAATTGGAACAAGTTAGATGAGAAAGTGGTGTGTGCAAAAACAATACATGAATTTAAAAATAGTTTAGATAAAATGAGATATGAAGACGGGACCCCACGAGCATAGCTCCCCTTCCCGTAAAATACAACTAGGTAAATACACACACACACACACACACACACATATATATATATATATATATATATATATATATATATATATACATATATATATATGTATACCGTATATATATATATATATATATATATATATATATGTATATATATATATATATATATATATATATATATATATATATATATATATATATATATATATATATATATATAGTGAATTAGTGTCCATTCTTAAAATGAAAAGGACTGATGATGACTTTCCGGTTAAAATTGCTATTTGTTATACTAGTTACTCCACAGAAATATGATTTTTTTTTTAATACCTCTGTAGCACATTACTTTTAAGGCATAACCTATGTTCCACGCTTAATTTTGTATTTCAATATACTTGTGCCTTGCAAGGATACAGGTTATTGTACTTTATTGAGCGTCCCTTGCCTGTACAGATGGCCGCCATTTTCCCCGTGCTGGACACTTACGCTTGCATCGCCACCAAATGGACTCGTCACCTCGGCTTCTGCATTACCTTCTCCGCGCTCCTGATGAAGACGTGGCGGTGAGTCGACGACAGACGCGGCGTTTTGGCAATCACTACTCTCTCTCTTTTGTACATTTCTTTTCTTCTATTAGGGAAATTCTGCATTTAGCCACATGTTCTAAGTCATCTACAAATATGCAAATAAATGCAATTACTGTTTATGCTACGTTCTTGCACTTCCTCACAATGAAACTTAACATTTTATCAACTGGAGCTAAAAAAAAAAAAAAAAAAAAAAAAACAATGACATGGCATTCGCTTTACAAGGGAATCAACTATCATGGGCAATTCCGTTCTTCAAATAATCTACACAGACTACAAAGCCTAAAGGCCCTTTACATAAAAAATAAGAATCCCTCTCTTAATTAACAGTTTAAAGATATGTGCATCACCCCTAGATGTAGGAATTTTCCTCCTAAAATTAGATACGTAGGGAGGGAATGCGGGAGATGTGGCGTGTTGTCCTGGGCATGATAGTCTGGGAGAGCCCGCACACCTAAGAGATCCTATTTGCCTCTTAGAGCCCATTTGGGTGACCTAGCCTGTATTGAAGCTGCCAACCATTTTACCTTTCCCAATACCTGAAGATCACGTATGTAGGTCGAAATGTATAATAAAAGATATTTCTTTCTCACCATGTCTCTTGGAGAACTCTTGCGTGAGTAACTCCTGGCCAGCGCACCAGCATCGCCGCCAGCAAAGGTGGTTCAACAAGTCAACTGAAAAGACCTGAACACAGAATCTAGGTGTTAAAATCACTTTTCTAATCACAAATCAGGATAGCTCATGTTAGGTTAGGCCATATCAACTTATTTGTTACTTATATAATGATAAGTGAGGTTAGACTGGAATGAATGAGCAGACCGGGGCCTGAAAACAAGAGAAAATTGTGTAGGGTGGCTCAATAAAAGTACATGAACACTGCAAACGGACATATATTAAGTCACATTGTGACAAAACACCATAATATACAAATGCGTGCGTACAGTTCGGAGACGGATTTACAACTTGACGCCAAGACTTGACTTGGCGCGAAACATACAGAAGTTCGCTTGGTTCTCCTTACGCACTGTACAAAGATTGTAAATAAATAATACAATGACATACAATTCTCAATTAATAAATACGTAAGTATAATACACAACAATAATTGTACGATGCTACAGCGTACCACACCATTACATCGCTCTGCCGCAACCACTCGGTGACCCCACCGAGCAAATGAGAAAAATGAATGGGCGATGCAAGAAAAACTCAAAACATACACAACAGACTCCACACACACCACGTTTATCTATATTATATATATATATAAAACTGTGGAGAAAAAATATGTACACGAACACACACATATATCTATACAAAATGATATAAGAGCATAAATAAATATATACATATATATATATATATATATATATATATATATATATATATATATATATATATATATATAAGTACTGGCGCCAGTATGTAGACTATAGATAATAAATGACGGGCGTCTGGGACATGACACTTAATAGCTTAATAGTTACACATTATACAAATCAAGACAATACAATTAATTGCTAAACAAAATTGACGCATTATACAAATCAAGACAATACAGTACACTTAATAACTAAACAAAATACAAAGTGCAGATCAAGACAATCATGGATAACAACATAAGCAATGCACACATACCAGATATTAAGGCATTGGACACACTGAATGGAGATTAGAAGGCAGAATTTGTACAGAGGGGCTTGGAGGAGGCCGGGCAAATGCAATGCAGAGATAGGCACTCTGGATACCTTAAGACTGTCCACGTCCAATACTTCACTCAGTCCTTGGGAAGAATCAAAGACCCTGAACTTATTGCGATGCAACTTTTCAGTAACCAAAATGGGACCTGTAAACCTAAAATTGAGTTTAGATTGGCTGTCAGGTATGCTTTAATAAACATGATCACCAATACTTATGTTAACAGGCTTATCCTTGCTATGCTGGTGTTTCAAAATTTTGGACTTGAAGTCATCAATTTTTTTCTCTTACAGAATCATAAATCCTATGTAATGTGTGACATTTAAGTTGACTATAATCAATAGAAATTGTAGAGGAGACGAGTAAGACTGTCTAACACATCATATGGGAGGGTTATTTCACCCTACAGATGACGTAAGGAGGCGTCTTACCTGTGGAAACATTAATTGTGCTACTAGCAACGTGCCTGAGAATGTCCAACATATTCCTATTTGTCCGAATAGAAACAAAGGAACAAAGTAGAAATAATGGAGGATATGTGAATTGGTAGCATGTGAAATATGGTAGCATGGTATAAGAATAAACGTCAAAGTAAAATGGAGAAAGCTGCAAAGGGTAGGCAGAAGTGGGAAAAAGGTATCTACTTAGGATTCGGGGGGTCTGGGAAGCCATTTTTGGAGGGCAAATGTCGCGGTAGATTTTGTCCATTTTAAGTCACCATTTCTCTTGTTTGTGTTTTTGTGGTTGGCAATGTAAAATGATTCAATTATTTTCCGTTGATTCTTGTGTAGTCCTTCGGCTAGAATGGTGGATCCCTCCCAGTTTGGTAGGTGTCCCTCTGTGTCTATGTGGTTAACTAGAGCGTTTGTTTCTCGGTGGTGTCTAATGTCAGCTTTGTGTTCCTTGAGTCTGTTGTTAAGTCGTCTGTATGTCTCTCCGTAGTATGCACTGTCGCATCCATTGCAGGGAATTTTGTATACGATGCTAGTGTCATGGTTCGTCTTGGTTTTGTTTTGTTCCTTCACCACTTAATATTTTCATCATTATCCATACTATTCTCTTATTTTTATCATGATTATTTTGTTATATTCTTAATATTATTAATCATTATTAATTTTCAACATTATTATTATTATCATTATCGTTATCGTTATTATTATTATTATTATTATTATTATTATTATTATTACTATTTTTGTTATTATTATCACTGTTACAATTATATTATCATTAATATTTTCATTGTTATTATTAGTGTTGTCATCATATTTACCACTTGTTAAGCATTATCATTATTATTACATTTGCCACAATGAATATGTAATGTTCACACTTGTCACCAACTATGGTAACACGGGGAGGTAGTGAGGTCCACCCCATGTATAAAATGCCCACAGCCTGTTTGTACACAATTCCTTTGAAAAAGCATACCTGCGAAACTAGTCAGGAATAAACTCAAGACTAAGACTCCTGTGTTTCCTACTCCGCTTACGTCATATATATATATATATATATATATATATATATATATATATATTTACATATACATATATATATGTATATATATATATATATATATCAGGTTCGAAATTATCACACCTCTGGCCCCACCTCTGCTATAAAAAGTGTTGTCGAGATCCTAGACGAGTGGCGGGATCTCTTGAGTGCTTTGAAGTTCCTCCTTGTGAACTGGATTTGGTCTTGCATGGATAGCTTAACAAAGTGCTTGCCTTTGGATTGCTGGGCGCTCATGCTAGCGATGGCAAGGCTGATGTTACCGCTAGACACTTCTGTGACTGTTTGAGTAGTAATGCCGAACAATGGCAATTTTAATTGGTAGGAGAATATTTGGCCCTTACAGCAGTCTTTCTCCAGAGTGAATACAAACACACTGATGGCGATGCTTGGCTGGAGTGCGATGCGGTGCCGCGAAAATGTGTTGGGCGGGCGCGTGGATTGAGTACCGTGGCGTCGCCATGAAGGGGACCTGCCGGTTAATAGTGCAATGGCGGAAGTGGTACCGGTCATTGTATTTCAGTAATATGACCTACATACTTCTACAGTAGCAGTTCCGCAATCGGGATCGTACTTTTGCAGTTGCGGAGGTAGCTGATTATACGTATGTCCAGTTCAGCTGATAGATTCCAAGTACTGTTTTACTCGTCCCCTGAGCACTTTGTATTTTCTAGGGTGTCCCTGACGTATCGGGTCAAATCAGCCCACAAGATTAAGTTGACGGACAAGCAACTGTTGCAGTGGCTGACACCTATGTTGCTCATCATGGTCATTTATCTTGCATCGTGGACCATTAGTGACCCACCTGAAGCCGAGTATGTCTCTGATATCTACGAACTCAAATTCAAACAATGCACCTATGAATGGTGGGACCACGCATTGGCCATGGGTAAGTAAGGTTGAGATATTTTATTTATTTATTTATTTGTATATCTATATATTCATTTATTTTTTGCCTCTCTCGATATGCAAGTTGTAAGTAGTACGCCAGGATGTAAAACAAAATCTATTCACTGTTCATCTCAACAATTTTATTCCGAGCCCGCGTTTCCGACTGTCGTAGGATTACTCGAACCCTTTTCCTTTGGCTGGTATTTACTCAAGCTTTATTTGTAGAGCTACAACACTTGATGTATGATAACCCAGCAAGTAATTTCTGTCTTTGTGTCCGGGACACGTAACGTGTAGAACGTACCACACCTGCGATCAACGCGGAGAGGGGAGGGGAGCGTTCGTTCCACATGATTTCCTTCATGTTAACCCTTCCACTACAAATGGCGTCTTACACTTCTATTTTGTCTTCTACCAGTCGATGTTATTCGGCTGAACGTAGTGACCGTTGCGCAACGAAAGGGTCAAACTTATCTTTGCTGACCACATCACTGCCAGTAACGAATTACCTTGACTCGATCTGCCGCCACACGACATTATGGCAAATACTATATCACGGAATGGAATGATGGCATACAGAATGTCCCGTGGTTTTATACGTTCCGTTCCGTGCAAATGTATTGTGAAAAAAGGAATATGTTCCGTTTCGTTTTCTTTGCGGAACTTTAAAAATATTGACGCTTATTGATTTTGTTAATTGTAATGCGCTTCTCTGTAATTCCCTGAGAATATTTATATTTTCACTGTCAACATCTGTTCCTTTATCTGCGCGGAACTTTAAAATTATGAAATATACAGAAAACAAAATGGCTGACAGAAGAATAGTCTGATATTTCGCATGATCGTTCTACAAATTAACATAGAAAACGATACTTATACTTATCGAGAGTATTTCCATAGGAACATAATATAGGCCATGATCCTAATGTATATCATATGGAATGACAAAATCGTAAGTATGTGTTTTATTTGTGTACTATACCTCATCTCTCCATACATTACAACTGAGCATTCTTGTATCCTTGTTTGCTAAGGGGGCCAAAACCTTACCTGGGTTGCAGACTACCTCGCGGACAGAGACTAACCAAAGACTATATAGGAAAGATGGGAAAGCTTCTATCTTTTACTAATAAGAAAACGTCATCCATCCAGCGTGAATGCGCGCCATCTATCGACAGAGCCGCAAACTATAAATCGGAAGTGGTGTAGCGCGGCTTTCAAATCATACTTAACTTGTATTATATATAGTGTTTATGGAAATTTTAAAACTGATCCTTTCGCTAAAATAATCAACATCTCGAAAAAGTTTTACTTTCTCTTTATAAAATAATGAGTAGTAATTTTATGACTTTTGCATGCAAACAAGACTATTTAATATATGCTTTACACACATGATCACATTTATAAAATCAAAAGTTGGTAAAATACTTCAGCACAATGCATCATTCATCACTAAATATTTGAAATTGAGTAAACAGTTAAAATTTAAAAGGTTATTTTAGTTATATTTATCTTATTATTTCTGTAATATCATGTTGTTGTTTTTTTGTGCTTGTGCTTATGTTTGAACTTTGTATACTTATTCAAGTATCTGTACACAAATTATACAAACAAGGATAGTAAAAGTTTGGTATACATGAGATTCTTTTATTTGCAACAAAGCAATACTGTCTTGTAAAGAACATATACCAAACAAACTAAAAGAAATAACATTATTCAACTTCAAAAATGAACCATATATCAGGCAACCAAAACATGCAATCAGATATTAAATACCAAACAAAACATTGGAAAATCATTAATCAAAAACAATGAAATGAAACAAAATTAAACAAAGAAGCAGACATAACATGCATATTAAGCAAAAATAAAGCAAAAAATGTTAACAGAACAAAGGAAAACCCCAAAAGCAAACAAACAAAAATATATACATATGTAGCAAGCCAGGTACTGTATTGTAAAAAACAGACAAAAATAAAAGGATGAACATGCAAGAAATAAGTCACAAAATCAAACAAACACGATTTGCAATCATACATAAAATAATTTTGCAGAGGATAAAAACATAACTTCTTTGATCAAATTACATGGAAATCACACATTTTAGAGTAAATAGGTAAAATAATGCAACAATATGCTAGTTTTTTATATGAAATTATGCATTTGAGCAAAAACCGTCCTTGTTTGAGATTTGGTCGCCTATGAGTGAGTCGGACGGCATTCGTAGCTGCGGTTGGTAATTTTGCAGAGGATAAAAACGTTATTTCTTTGATCAAATGACATGGAAATCACACATTTTAAAGAAAATAAGTCAAATAATGCAACCATATGCTAGTTTTTTTTTTATACAAAATCGTGCATTTGAGTATAAACCGTCCTTGTTCGGCGTTGGTCGGCTATTAGTGAGTCGGACGGCATTCGTAGCTGTGGTTGGTAATTTTGCAGAGGATAAATGCGTAAATTTTCTTTGATCAAATTGCATGAAAATCACACATTTTAAAGAAAATAGGTCAAATAATGTAACCATATGCTAATTTTTATATAAAATTATGCATTTGAGCAAAAGCCGTCATTGTTTGGGTTTGGTCGGCGTTGGTCGACTTAGGTAATTTTGCAGACGATAAAAACGTAACTTCTCTTTGATGAAATTACATGATAATCACACATTTAAAAAGAAAATTGGTCAAATAATGCAACCACATGCTAATTTCTATATAAAATTATGCATTTGAGCAAAAGCCGTCATTATTTGGGTTTGGTCGGCGTGGTCGACGTTTATTGAGACCGTAAAAGAACAAGCATAACACAGAGAAATCATTCAACAAAAACCGTTAAATTTTAAAACTACCAAAGAACTTTAAGAAGCAGTCACAACCTACAAAAAAAAAGAAGAAACATACATGCGATTCAACTTTTTTTTGCTGTGTATTTGGCCATTTATTCAAAATTAAGGTAAAAGTTTATAACTTTACCACATAAGCTAAGAACATGACATAACTATATCAAAGTTGCTGTGCCTGCCTGGGACTGCCATAAAGATATGGTATGAATTTGACATGATCAATTCATATTTCTAGATATTTGTAAGGTATTCATCTATAATTTTCATTTCCAAGCTAAGTGACACTGCACTGAGTCTGACATAAAGATAAAGAAGATTTTAACTATGTTCTATTTTATTCCTCCATTTTCTGTTAAAGTTTCCATGTATTGTGTATGTTGAATCTCTTACCTTTCTCTATCTTTAGGAAAAACTTGAAGTATTAGATGGAGAAAGGCATTTTTTCTTTTTGCACACCACACATGGGTGATAGTTCCGCCCACACTCTATGATTGAATGTCCCGCTTAATTGTAAACAAACAGACGATGCAGTTAAAACTGGTGATTGGCGTACACGCCATCTATTGAGAGAGCCGCACAGTAAAATGTATGTGGACGATGCGGCTCTCCGTGAGCTTTCCCGTCTTTCCTATATAGTCTTTGGAGACTAACCGAGAGTGCGCAGACTACAGGATGGAAAACGGGACCCCGCATGGGGGCGTTCTTAGTCCCCCCCCCCCCTCTTCAACGTGCTCATGAAGAACCTAATATCTCCTCGCCTTCTCTGCTACGCGGACGATCTCGCGTTGGTGGTCACTGCCCCGGCCGGCTGCCTCCTTCGCAGGGCTTAGGACGCGGAAGCAACGCCCCCATCTTACTCTTCAAGGCAACACCCTCTGGGTGCCCACTTATTAATACTTGGGCATTTGGATCGACGCCAAGCTCTCCTTCGCTTCGGAGGTCAGGTACCACCGTGAGGCTTCGAAGACGAGATTTAATCTTATCATAGCCATGACAAGACCCTGGCTAGGGGCCGGGCAGAAGGTTCTCCGCATGTACTATATTCAAGCGGTACGCTTGGTGGTGGACTATGCCGCTGTGACTGTCATCTTTCTCCGGCCCAGTTCGTGGGACAAGCTCGAAGTCCTTCAAAACCAGGCTGTCCGCACTGTCACTGCGGCCCCTCCGTGGGACAGTGTGGTGGATCTCAGACAGGAGGGAGGAGTTACCTCCCTTTGCCTACGGGCGGAGAGGCTTTCTTCATGTCTTTTTGTCCGACTTTTGAACGGTCTAAGGGAGCGTGAAGTAAAGCCCTCCCCCCTGAGTGTTCTAGACGCAGAGGGAGACCCCACCGGTCACTCCTGGAAGGACCATGCGGTGAATGTGATACGCGCCTTTGAGCTCCAGGAATTGGTTCGGCGATGTGCTCTAGACGGCCCTCATCTAGATTGTGCCCCCTCCCCCGTAGCGATCTCTCTGCGTCAGCTTTCAACTTTTAAACCTCAACGGAAGGCTGACTACGACCCGGTGCGGCTGCGACCCATGGTCCTTAAGGCCACAAGGTCCATCACCCCCACCTCCCCAAACGAGCGAGCTTGTCGTACTATACGGACGGCTCTGTGGATCTCCTCACGAGAAGGTGTGGCGCGGCTATAACAACCGCCAATGGAGTGACCGCGCTACGGAGAGTGAGTGACCTAAACTCTACTCTTCAGATGGAGCTTACTGCCGTCTCCTAGGAACTAGACCACGCTCTCGCTGCAGGGCAGGGTACAGTCGTGATCCACACAGCTTCAAGGGATGCTATTGACGTCATTCAGTCCAAGAAGACAACGAATGACGTCTACTTAGCGACATCAATCCAGTACTCGCTGTACCTTTTGGACAAGCATGGAAGGTCTGCGACATTTCACTGGATCCCAAATCACATAAGGATTCTAGGGAACGCTATTGCGGATGATGCTGCCAAGGCAGCGACGAGGTTCAGCAAAATCACACTGCCCCTGACACCCACGATCACACAGATGGCTTCACCATCAAGACGGCTAGATTAATGGGCAGGGCCAACCACAGCAGCCAAATTTATACTTCGGAATCAGCGCTTTGGTACTACCTTGTCACTAGGTACGATGCAGTCCACCTGCCTCCGGGTAGAAGGGCGGAATCTACCGTCCACAGGATCCGACTAGGATATCGCTGTAGATGGCAAATGCTACGCGCGGAAAGAGACCATCACGGACGCTGCAAACTCTGTGGGGCCGAGGTGCACCAGCCCCTCCACCAGTACCTGCTAGAGTGTAGAGCCACGACCATTCTTCTCCTAGGACTCAGCCCGCCACTCACCGCGGCAGGGGTAGCGCGGCACCTCACCGTCTCCCCTTCCGAGGTAACCTTCACCTTCTTGGGGGCACAGCCTCGCTATGGCGCCGCCTGCGATTAAGGGGTACCCATCCCATCCCTTGAGATCAAGGTGCCCCCACTAATAACAGTGGCATAGTGTGGACAACAAATCGGGCATATGAACTGTTCCGGACAATCTGCAAGGTTGAGGTCCGAGCGGGTACTAGCCCTCTCCCCCCCCAAAAAAAAAGAATAATAATAATAATAATGAAATGGCTTTATTGATATGAAGTTTTATTACATGCGGAACTGAAATAAAAACACGGAATGACGTTCGAATATCATTCCATGTATCGAGATTCCGTTCCGTGTTCCATGTTTCGTGGGATAATAGTGCAAGTACTATCTCGGAACACGGATATTCGACCATTGAACATTCGTTTTCCGTGAGAAAGTAGTGACCCGACATCATTCAGGTGAGGTTGGTTAATGAAGTTTTTGGCTAGTATGCCAAGCGCCGGAGGCTGGGGCCATTCAGCGCATATATATCTACTTATTCTTTAAAACATTTACTTGTTCCAATTCATCCACTCATACATACATCATACATATACCAAGGCTTTTCCCCCTTACAAGGGAGGTAGCCAAAAAGGAAAAGGCATAAAATCATTCCCACCCATTCCATCCCTGAATACACTCCACACCCCTCCACCCTCCCTTTTATCTTAGCACCTCCTGGATGACGGGTCATCCCTGCACCTTGTCCACTGCCCTGGGCCAGAAGCAGTGTCGCAAGACACAGCACATCCACAGCAAGGCCGCTTCATTAAATCGGCGACCCCCCTTTCCGTCCCCCCATTGCATAAAAGGAGAGGACGGGGAGAAATTTTGCTCACACATACTACCTCACCCCCACCCCCCCGCCCATTCCACCTCATGCAATCACAACATCATCCATATACAACCATTCTCCATTCACCCCTGTCTTCTGTCCTCTCCCGTCCTTCCTCAACAGACATTCCCCTCTTCCCCAAAGCCCCCTTCACCCCATCCATCCACCTCATCTGAGGACGTCCCCTCATGTTCACTCCCTCCACACCTGCCTTCCATACCTCTTTTACTAGTCTTTCTTCACTCATTCTTTCCATGTGTCCAAACCATCCTAATATTCTTTCATCAACCCTATCTCCCAGCTCCTTTTCCACCCCTGTTCTCCTCCTCACCTCCTCATTTCTCAATCTATCTAGCCTAGTAACCCCCATCATACTTCTCAGACACCTCATCTCAAACACATTCAAACTCCTTCTCTCTTCCTCTCTTATGTTCCATGTTTCTGCCCTATACAGTGCTGTTGGCACAATCACTCCTTCATACAGTCTCCTCTTAGCATCCATTCCCAAATGTCTATTCCTCATTACACTCTTTAATCCATCAAGGAATTTACTCGCTTCTCTCAATGCACATTCTACCTCCACCTTCACTCCGCCTTTTCCTGCCACATTTGCACCCAAGTATCTAAAACTATCCACTTCCTCCAGTCGCTCTCCCTTAATGCTCACTTCCAGTCTTCTGCCACTTTCACCCCTTGTACATCTCATCACCTTACATTTACCTACATTTATCTTTAGCTTTCTTCTATCACATACTCTCCCAAACTCTGTCACCAACTTCCTCAATCTCTCCTCCGATCCTGCCACAAGCTCAGTGTCGTCCGCAAACAACAGCTGGCTCACCACCCACTTTTCTCCATTTTCTCTAACCATCTCCAATCCCTGACCCACTACCCTTGCATTTACCTCTCGCACCACCCCATCCATGTATAAGTTGAACAGTCAGGGCGACATAACGCATCCTTGACGAAATCCCACCTTTACCTTGAACCACTCATTCTCCCCATTTCTAATCCTGACACAAGCTCTACTACTCTCATAAAAACTCTTGACAGCTCCCAGAAGCTTTCCTCCTATCCCGTATATCCGCATAACCTCCCACAGTGCCTTTCTGTCTACCCTGTCATAAGCCTTTTCCAGATCCATAAAAGCCCAAAAAACATCCTTCCCCTTTCCTATAGCTTTCTCACATATCTGTCTTACCACAAAGATCTGATCTACACAACCTCTACCTGTCCTAAATCCACACTGTTCCTCACCAATTACTCCTTCTGTTCCTCTCCTAATCCTATCAATCAAGATCCTCCCATAAGCCTTCCCAACTACACTTAACAAGCTAATCCCTCTGAAACTACTACATTCACACTTGTCCCCTTTTCCCTTGTAAAGAGGAACTATGCAGGCACTCCTCCAGTCCTCCGGCACTCTACCCTCTCTCCAGCAAACATTAAATAACCTCACCAACAAGTCCACCATCACTGTACCTCCCTTTTTCAGACATTCTTCATGGTATCCATCCAGACCAGATGCCTTACCTGCTTTCATCATCTTAACAACTGCCTTCACCTCATCCTTCCTTATTTCTCCTCCATTTTCCTCACTCATCACTCTCATTTTCTTCGCATTTCCCACTGCAGCTATCTTTCCTTCCCTATCCTCCTTCACCTTTAGCAACTCCCTAAAATATTCTGCCCATCTTCCCCTTACTGCCTTCTCTTCCATTATCATCTCTCCATCTGCACCTTTTAACTTTTCTTCTCTTCTTGATTCGCCTCCTCTTCCTCTCTTAATTTCTCTCCAAAACATCTTTTTATTACTTTCAAAATTTTCTGTCATACTCCTACCCCATTTCACATCTGCTCTCCTCTTTGCCTCCTTTACCTTTTGCTTTACTTCTCTTTTCTTTTCTTTGTACCTCTCATATGACTCCCTCGACCTATTTTGTAACCAATCTGTGAAAGCTCGCTTCTTCTCTACTACAACCTTCTTTGTTTCCTCATCCCACCATTCACTACCCTTTCTTCTATTTCTCCCTGTCCTTCTTGTTCCACACACCATCCTTGCACACTTTATGACTCCCTCCTTGAACCATCCCCATTCCTCCTCCACACCCAGCTCTACTCTATCCTTTACTCCCTCCCACTCCTCCTTCAGCTTCTTTCCGTACTCCTTCTCCTTTACATTCAAAGAGCTCACTCTAAGAACCTCCCTACCTTTTGTCCCTTTCCTTTTTCTCCATCTATCCTCCACTCTCAGCTTACCTTCCACCAAAAAATGATCTGATATTCCCCCACCCTCTCCCCTTAGCACATGTACATCCTTAACTCTTCCTATCATAATCCTATTTACCACTACATAATCCATTAGCGCTCTGTCTACCACCCTTCCCTCCACCACCCTCTCCCATGTGTACTTATGCTTGACTTTCTTCTGAAACACTATATTTGCTATCATCAACTCTCTTTCTAGACACATTTCCACCATCAACTCTCCACTACGATTCTTTCCTGGAACTCCACATTTCCCAACCACTCCATCGATTGGACCATTTCCTACCCTAGCATTAAGGTCTCCCAGTGCTATTACATTGACATTTCTTCCTAAATCCTCTATGGACTCATTTAAATCTATCCAAAAGGCCTCCCTTTCTTCTACACTCTTCTCACTGCCAGGCCCATATGCACTTACAAAGACCCACATCTCCTTTCCCATTTTCACCTTCATCCACATTATCCTTGAGGAAACCTCCTTCCACTCCACTACCCGTTTACCTATCTCTTCACTTACTAGAATAGCCACCCCTTCCCTCCCTCGCCCTATCTTCACTCCTGATAACCTCCCACTTACACTCCCAAACTTACACTCACCCTTCCCTTTCAACTTAGTTTCACTCAAAGCCAACACATCCATCTTTCTTCTCACAAACATACTACCTATCTCTTCCCTTTTACTTTCATCTGTACCACATCCACGCACATTAAAAGACCCAAACCTTAGGGTGTTGGTCCGAGAACTTCCAGACCCTCTTATGCCTTCTCTTTTTTGTTTAGGAATGTCCACTGTGGGGCTACAAGGAGAAGGATGCCTGGTCCCAATCCCCGTCCCTTTCTTCTCGCCTCTTACGATCCAAGTGGGAATATTTGGAGGCAGTATTCTTTTCCCCCATCCACTCAATTTCTGTAAAAAATTGAATATGGTAGAACAAATCTATTTCCTTTAAAAAACATTTTATCCGATCTATGGGAGCGTCCTTTCCTAAAACTTTAGTGATGGTAAGCCCTTCTAGAAGATTGTTTCTTCTAGCAGAGCAGAATTGTGGGCATTCCTTTGAAATGTGTTTTACTGTGAGATTCTTTCGACAAGTGGGGCAGAGTCGTCAATAGGTGTGCCCGATTCTAAGGCGAGTCATGACGACACCTGTCCTCCTGTCTCCGTGGAAATGACTCCAAGGGATGACAGAAGGTTTGATGGATTTGAGCTTTAAATTGTTGTTTCCATTATTCCATTGAAGTTGCCACTGTTCTTTGGTGTAACTTCTAATGCGGTTTTTGAAACCCATTTTGGGGATTTTGAGTTGGGAGATATGAGCCAGCCTAGCTGCTTCTTTAGCTGCAGTATCGGCTAACTCGTTTCCTTTTATTCCCACATGGGAAGGAACCCAGCAGAAGTTCACAGTTATTTTCTTTCTGTTACTGATGATGACCAGCCAATCTTATATTTGTCCAATAATGGGGTTGACTGGTAATGTTGATTTTATTGATGTTAAAATGCTCTTACAGTCTGTATATATGACAAATCTTTTGTCAGATGCATTGTTAAAAATATAAATTAAAGCATTAAGAACTGCCAGCAGTTCTGCGGTAAAAATAGAAATGTTAAAATGAGCTCTCTTTTTTACAATAGATTGAAGGGTAATCACTGAGAAACCCACTCTGTCTGCAGTTTTTGATCCATCAGTGTATAGACTAGTTGCATCTGTGTGGGTCCTGCTGTGTTCAAGGAATTTACTTCTTAGTTCGGACTCTGGGCAGCTATTTTTCTTACACCAGAAAGTGCAAATGTTGATTTCGGATCTGCACCAGGGAGGGTATTTGGCTGGTAAACTTTCTTCGACGTGTAGAAGGGTCAGGTCTTTGTTCTTGGCACTATTTTCCAGTCTAACTTCCAGCGGTTTGGAGAGCTTAGGTCGAGTTGGAGCTCTGTCTTTGGGTGTTCTAACAAACTTGTAGTTGGGGTTGTTTTTGGATGACAGTACTCTCAATCCTAGTTCCTGCCTTCTAATTGGAAGAGGAGGAATGCCGGCTTCAACATTTAGGCTGTCTATGGGTGACGTTTTATACGCACCTGTGCAGATGCGTTTAGCCATGTTTTGGATGATATCTAGTTTTTCTAAGGTGTTTTTACAGGCGGCCCCATAGATTTGGCATCCATAATCTATTTTGCTTAGGCACAAAGCTTGGTATATTCGTAACAGAGTTGTTCTGTCAGCTCACCAGTTGAAACGTTGTTGAAGCGTTGTTTCACGTTATGTATTATTTCATTAATGTGTGTATTAAAGTTTAGTTTTTGTCAAGGCTTAGTCCTAGGTACTTGATCTGATCCTCGTATGGAAGAATAGAGTCTTCCAGCATTAGTGTTGGGATTTCTTCTCTTATCTTTCTTCGGCAGAAGCGGACTGCTTTAGTTTTCTCCGGGGATAATTTAAAGCCTTTTTTTCCGCCCATGCAGTGGTAGAGTTAATGGCAGTCTGTATCGGTTCTCAAACTATGGGTCGCGACCCAAAGTTGGGTCGCGAGATCAATTTTGATGGGTGGGTCCCACGATTTGAAATACTGATAAAAGAGAATCAGCACCACGGATCCCATTAATTTAGTTTTCTGAAGGAAACGCAGTGCCATGGATTCTGTTGATTTGGTTTTGTTAAAGAAAAGCTGTACATATTGTTTTTTCCAAAGTAAAGGGTATATATCACTGTCCATTTTGGTTCTCTTTACTTTATTCTGGGTCGTGAAGGATTGAAATGTTCCAAATAGGGTCGCTCACGAAAAAGTTTGGGAACCACTGGATTAGAACAATGTCGTCTGCATATGCCAAGCTATGCACTTCGATCGGTACTTGTTCTAGTAGTCCATTGATGGCTATGTTGAACAGTGTTGGGCTGAGGACACTTCCTTGGGGTATGCTTTCCTCCTGGGTGTAAGGCGAAGAGAGAGATGAACCTACTCTTACTTTTAGGATACGATCAGTAAGAAAATCTTTAATTGCAAAGAACATATTTCCTCCTACACCCAATTCGGCAAGTTGTTTTAGGATGCCACCACGACAGGTGGTGTCATATGCCTTTTCTAGATCGAAAGAGACTCCTATGGTTTGGCTCTGTGTGGCGAAAGCATTCTGAATTTCTCGGGTAAGAAATATCAGAGGGTCTATAGTGCTTTTTTTTTTCTGAAGCCAAACTGTCCGTTTGAGAGGAGATTTTTCGACTCTAAAATCCAGACAAGACGCGTGTTGATCATTCGTTCGTATATTTTGCATACACAACTGGTTAGAGCAATGGGTCTATACCCTTGAGGGAGACTTTTTTTTTTCTGGTTTTGGTATGGTTATAATGACCGAAGTCTTCCACGACTTTGGTGAAGATCCTGTAGTCCAAAATTTGTTCAGTATATTTAGGAAAAATTCTTTGGTGCATGTAGGAAGATGTGAAATCATTGAGTAAATTATATTATCTTCACCAGGTGAAGTTGGAGATGATAGAGGTATTGCGTATTCTAGTTCTGTTAGTGTAAAGGGGAGATTATATGCCTCCGTGTTTTTACTTTTTGGAGGGACAACTATTGTAATTTCTCGAATATTTCTGAAGAAGGGAGTGTAGTGGAGAGCACTTGAAATGTTTGTGAAGTATCGTCCAAACGTTTCCGCTACCTCAAGGGGATCAGAAACTATTTCATTGTTAATTTTAAGGATGGGTAATGGAGATGATACAAATTTTCCCATCAGTTTGAAGAACTTCACTGTAACAGCCTCTTTGCATGTCCTATGCTTGTTTTTTCTATGGAAGCTTTCAGGACAGCTTCTTGCTCCTTTTTATATGTAGGGCAGTTTCTGTTTTTAGCATTGTGATTTTCTTTACAATTTATACATAGTTCTCGTTGGTCGCTGTCGCCGTGTTCATTTTGGGAGCAATTACCACAGACTTTGTTCCTTGTGCATTTCCTTGAGGGATGACCATAGCCATAACAATTGTAACACTGTAACGGTCTTTGCTTATAAGGGCGAATATTCATTTTTTTCTTGTCGATTATAATATCATAAGGGAGGTTTTCATTGTTAAATGTGACAACAATCATGTGAGATCTTGGAATTTTATCAACTTTCCATATTGTTTCAGGGCATATTTCAAGAATTTCTTCTTCCGACAATTCATGTAGGTCTTGGTTGAAAATAACCCCCTTGGCATAGCTAAAGTTGTGATGGGGCTTTATTTCTTTGATGACTCCATCAGGTTTGATTTTTAAGTTGGATATCATTGCTGCTTGAGTGGGAGACTTAGCATGCATTAAGAAACTTGTTTGTTCAAATCTTGTAATTCTGAAATTTTCCATATCTCCAGCTTTAACCTTTAATTGTTTCCTAAAAGTATACAAGTTTGCTTGTTCACCCTTGGTTGTTGCAATGAGCCAAGTAGCTGGCTTAGGTGTTCTTGAGATGTTTGCGTGTTGTGGGCTTTTATTATGCAGTGTAGGGTAATATACATCTAAATTAGGTGGTACCTTATTTACCAAGGAGCATTTGATATATTTTGATATATTTTCTGAATAAGCTTTCTTTCCCTCATTGTGGGAAGAATATACTATCCACACTTGCCAATAGTTGGAAGTGTCTGACAGCCGTAGCCTAATTTCTTTTATACATCCAAATTCACTGAATTTTTGTGAAATGTTTTCAAAATTCATGTTTAAAGTTAGACTTTCAATATCTAAAGTCTTTTCATTGCCTTTAAAGCTTGGCATTTTAAGTGGTTCTAGTGTGATCATTGTTGGTTTGGCGATAATAGTGGAAACTGCCTTTTCATTTGAATCTTTATCCATATTCGGTCCAGGATCTTTGTTATCAAGATTTTCCTTTGCCTTGCATGGGTCGTCAACTGGGTCAGAGGAGAGTTTATTTGAAAGGGTCAAATTTGTGGGAGTGTTCGTTAATACTTTGGAAGGGTGATTAGGGGGAGGATCAAGAGGATCAGGAGGAATGGGAGGAGGCAAGAGTTTAGGGTCTGCTGTAATTACAGGTAGTGGAGTCGCCATTGTCAAGTTTATATCTCTTGGGCGTCACCATATATTAGAATTTTTTTAGTTAATGTACATAGAAGAAGATACTGCAGTTGCTTGATGCCTCAAGCAATGAAAGAAGTAGTCTCTGCAGAGTCAGAAGGATCCAGAATACGACTATTTACAAACAGGGGGTCTCGGTCATGAGTATAAACTTTCACAACCCGATTTGTCCTTTAGTTTTGTTCCATAGAGTATGGAGCCGGCGTTGCTACTCCCTGTGTGCACTGGAAGATGGATAGAGAGTCGGCAGTCAAAGGTACCCCCTCTGCCCCTCCTCCACCAGCATACGGGGTTTTGCCCCTCGCAATGAGTAGGGACCTCGCGGTATATCCCATCACCCGGCCGGTTTCTGGTAGGGTTTCAGGGAAACCTTTAACTGCCAGAACCTCTCGAGTAGTAAAAGAAAAAGTTAAGAAAAGGAGATTAGGGTAGCGAATAAGGAGAAAAGGGATAGGGGAGTTCACTGGGTAACGAGGGTGGAGGGTCCCCTATCTATTCGTTACCTCTGATATCTCACTCTTTGATAACTGTCATGGGGTGAGGGCGTCGAATCAAGAGAATAGTCCAGTTCATAATCAAGATCAGGCCGGGGTCATCAATTTATATCTGTCTGTTTGGCACAGTTTTAGTCTGGAAGCTCAGGATTGATCTCTCCAGCATGGTTGGACCTGGCTGGTACAGCTCAGCCCTTCCTCGCAACACGCAAGCCCCCCCACTACATCAAAGTACTGGGCCCCGGGGGGGGGGGGTCATTCAGGTGAGGGAAATCCCTTGAACAACGAAATGACTAAATTGAAAAACAGAAATCCTAATTTAACTCCGAAAGTTTTATTTTATATGGCAGTACCATGCTCTTTAGACACCAGGAAGTTTGATAACGTAGTCTATTTTCAACATGAACAAAATGTTTCAATCTTTAAGAAATGTTAAAATGTTGCTTTCTTTTCCCATCAAGACAAAATATTGCTTATTAGTCTGCCCCTCTTCTTGTTCAGTTCTGATGGTATTACCGTGTGTTCTCTGGAAAATTAATTCTTTGCTCAAAACATTTACTGCTCCACTTTTAACAGTGAATAGTTAACTCTTTTGTCTTGTTTTTCTACTTTCCAACTTGTTTCACCCTAATAAAAAAAAAAAAAAAAATTGTACATCCATTATGTCACCAAAAAGGGTAGCCATTATCAGACGCTAACTTAAATGATAATAATAATAATAATAATAATAATAATAATAATAATAATAATAATAATAATAATAATAATAATAATAATAATAATAATAATAATAATAATAATAAAATAATAATAATAATAAAAAAAGTATGAGAAGTGTTCCGTAAAGAGGAAAAAGAATATTCGTAGGGGAGGTGGGGAAAGTGTCTTGAAATTTCCATTCGATAAATTCAAATTCAGAGAACAAAAGGAGAATCATTAAGGAAAAAGCTCCAGACTTTCCGGTGGAAACGTATTTCCAAAGAAAATGTGTTGAACTTTTCAGGATCTAGCCCTATCTAGTCTCATGAGGAGGATGTGTTAGCGTGGTATGTCGTACATCATACCATTATTGTACATTGTAATCGTGTGTTGCTTATTAGGGGAATTATATTTCCCCCTCTTTATAAAATTGTCATATGTTTTGTTGTTTGTTGTTTTATTATTTATTGTAATTATGTGCAATCATTGTGTATATTGTAATTATATGGGATATCGCATAATTGGCGGCGTGGCGTCAGTTGAAAGCCAGCTCTTGTTGTATACACACGCATTAGTTGTCAGTATCAGAGATTTCAGTGTGTTTCCCACAATTTGACTTTTATTTACTAGCCACCCAACACAAGGATCATCATCATCATCATCATCATCATCATCATCATCATCAAATGGGGCCATATGCCAGGGAGCGCTTTGCTTCACTCACACGCCGGCGCTAGTCCATACGGTCTCTCCGAGCAAGCTCCCATGCAGTCACCCTTCCCATTTCAAACAACTCTCTACAAGTTCGATCAACTTCCCCTAGCCATGGATTTTGTGGGCGTCCCCTTCGTCTCCTTCATCAAGGGTTGTCTGTTGTGGAGACAACCCTGTGAGTAGGATCAGCATCAGGGAAACGTGCTATATATCCATATAGCCGAAGTTGACATTCAAGAATTATGCTGGTAACTGGCCTGGACTGAGTCTTAATATAGTCTCTGGTTTAATATGAATTCATCCCAGCGATACCGCATGGTTCTCCGAAGACACTTAGTACGAAAGACATCAAGCCGCCTCTTCAGATCAGCATTCAGTGTCCATGTCTCACAGCCATACAACAAGACGGGGAACACAAGTGACTTGAAGATTCAAATCCTAGTCCTCCTGCATAACTAACGACAATGCCATATATTCTGGTAGATCGAGTCCACATCATGGGCAACGCCAATCCTTCGAAATACTTTCTTACATGACCTACCACTGTTATGCACTACACTATCAAGGTATGTAAAACTTTCCAAGACCTCAGTGTCCTGACCACATGCATGGCTAGACGGAACTGTGTGATTCAGTAAGCCCCCAAACTCCTGGACTTTGGTCTTGGTCCAGGTAATCTCAAGCCCAAACGGTCTTGCCTCCCTGTGCAGTGACTCAAGGGCTGCAATCAGTACCTCCAACGACTCCTCAAGAAGGAGAGCATCATCAGCAAACACAAGGTCATTGACCTTGGTGTTGCCAATAGATGTTCCGCAACGACATTGATCGACAACTCTGCCCAACACCCAGTCTCTGCAGGTGTTGAAAAGTGTTGGGGCGAGGACACACCCTTGCCTCACTCCTGAATTAGCTGGAAAGAAACTTGACACGTCTCATCTATACTTTACAGTACTCCCTGCCCCAGAGTATAAGCCAGATACCCAGTTAATTATTCGTACAGGAATCCTACGGATCCGCAGATCCCAGAGCACTCCACAATGCACCAAGTCAAACGCCTTCTTGAGATCAACATAAACAGCAAGAAAACCCTGTTGAAACTCACGTCGGCACTCCACAAAACTACAAAGCGCTAGGATCCAATCAGTTGTTGACTTACTTGGCGTGAACCCAGACTGTTCAGGCCCCTGAAATTTTAGCAGAGGTGAACGAACCCGTGTCAGCAATAGATGGAGAAGCACCTTACCTGGCACACTGAACAGTGTAATTGCCACGGTAGTTGTTGCAGTCCTGCCGGTCCCTTTCCCCTTCCAGATAGGGATTAATAGGCCCTTTTTCCAGTCAGAGGGAATGGTACTGGTCTGCCACACAACAGACAGTACCACATGCAACCCACGGATCATGGCTTCACCTCAGCTTTCAGCAAATCCGTGCTGATGTTGCAGATGCCAGCTGCCCTTCCATCCTTCAATTTACATCCTCTTTGACCTCTGTCAGAGAGGGCGGAGATTCGTCTATTTGCGAATCAGGAACAGCCACCTGAATACCATCATTGATCGGAGGAACAGTGACTGATAATAACAAAAGAAAACAGATAGATGTACAATATTGCAGCGAACAGAGGTGAGAAGAGAGGCAACGAATTAGGTGGATTATTCCAAACTTGAACCTGCTTAGAGATAATAGAGGTGTGAATTTTTCAGTTGAGTTTTCTAATAAAGAATAGACAGAACTTTTTAAAATATCAGAGGGAAATGGCTGGCTGTTGTAGATTATATGAGATGACGACGGGAAAACTAAATCACGGTGGCACTGGTATACGCTAGGTTTTACTCAATTTAACTGAAGTGTTTAATTTAACTGTTCTGCAGCTATCATTCTACAAGTTTGAACTTGAGAGTGACATGTTACCAGTACAAGTGTGTATGTGTGTTTACCTAATTGCAGTGTACAGGAAAAGAATAATGCTTATGAGTTTTCCATTTCAGTCCTTGCTTCAAATTTATATATGGTTCCAGCTTGGTCTATAACCAAAATTGTAATTTATCATATTCAAATTTGAATTAATGCATTGTTCTAGTTGGGCTATATCACTTTCCAAAATCTTCAATATATTTATGCACCTATATGGAATATTGTATTTCTTCACGTCATTTGGACATTTAGTCTTCCTTGATTTGTTCTCATGATCTCTTAAAGCTCTCCTATCCCTAATCAAGAGATATCTTCTCTCAATGTAGTCTATCCCTTTTCGACCTGAATATTGTAATCATATCACCTATTTCTCATCGATTTTTCAATGTTTTCAGACCCAGTGCATTTAGTCTCCCCTTATATGGTGTATCTGCCATGCTCGAACCAGCTTGGTTGCTGCCCTTTGTATTCTCTCGATCTTGATTCTATTCTTCACTTTGTGGGGACTATACCAATTATGCACATTCTAGTCTTGGACAGATCAGGATTTTTTTTTTTTTTTTTTTTTTTCTCTCCTCGTCGTGATTATCCCTCTATGAGAGGATGATCGTCTCATCTCTCCATCCACATAGTGAAAAGCTGCTTTAATTTTATGCAAAACACCCATATCTTTCTCCACATTTGGTTTTATAATGGATTCGACTCCCTAGGAATAGTTCAAAGACGGTCTTTTGCAGTGCAGCTATTGCCCATTTCCGGAACTTTGCATTTTTTTGAGTGCTGACTCACAGTGTAGGGATGTTGAAAATTTTCAGCCTTGAGCGGGACTCAAACTTGGATAATTGAATTAGCGGCCTAGTACCGTTGCATTATTGAGAAGTGCGTGTGTGTATTTACCTAGTTGTATTTACCTAGTTGTATTTCACGGGAAGGGGAGATATGCTCGTGGTTTCCCGTCTTCATATCTCGTTTTATCTAGACTGTTTTTAAATTCGTGTATCGTTTTTGCACACACCACTTTTTCATCTAACTTGTTTCAAACGTCTATTACCCTGTGGGAAAAGCTGTTCTTTTTCAGGTCTCTTCTATAATTGTCTTTCTTGATTTTCTTTCCGTGTCATCTTGTATCTCTACTATCCTATTTTATTAGATCCTCTCTATCAGTAGTTTCTATGCCTTTCATGATTCCATAAATAGTTATCATGTCTCCTCTCTCTCTTCTTTGCTCCAATGTCTGTAGCTCAAGTTTTGTTAGTCTCTCTTCATATGATAGTTCTGAGAGTGTTGGTGCCAATTTTGTAATTGCTCTTTGTATTCTTTCAAGTTTTGTTATACATTTTTTTTGTACTTGGTGACCACGTCGTCGCTGCATACTCCAATCTTGGTCTTATCAAATTGACTAGTATTTTCTTCACCATTTCTTCATCCAAGTATGTAAATGCCACTTTGATTGTTCTTATTAAATTATAAGTTTCTCCAAAAATCTTATTTATATGTTTCTCAGGGGACATAATAATGACTCCCAGGTCCTTCTCATTTTCTACTTTTTTAAATTCTTCCTCTCCCAATTTATATGATCGCACTATTCTTTTTTTTTTTTTTTTTTTTTTTTGCTTCTTCCAAATTCCACTATACTACACTTCTTAATATTGAATTCCATCTCCCACTTCCTAATCCATTCCCATACTTTATTGAGATCACTCTGGAGTGACTCACAATCTTCTACAGTGTTAACTTTTTTCAACAATTTTGCATCGACCGCAAAGAAGGTCATATAACTTTGAATTCCTTTATCCATATCATTAATATATATATAGCAAACATTATTGGGGCCAGAACTGTTTCTTGTGGAAGTCCACTAATCACTTCATCCCAATTAGAATGTTTGTCTCTTATCACCACTCTCATTTTTCTTTCATGCAAGAAGTCTTCAGTTTGCCCTGTATTCCTCCTGCAGTTTCTAATTTCCTTAACAATTTCTTATGTGGCACCTCATCAAAAGCTTTTTTCAGGTCTAGAAATGCACAATCATCCCATCCATCTCTTTTTTGTATTACATCTATTAGCCTTGAATTGAAACACATTAAGTTTGTGAGGCATGATCGTCCTTGTCTAAATTCAAATTGCCTTGGATTTAGTACGTTGTATTTTCCAAATGCCTTACCCATCTAATTTTGATCATTCTTTAAAAAAAATTTAGCTATCGTACTTGTAAGAGAGACCAGTCTATAGCTAGTAGAGTCTTCCTTGTTTCCCCCATTATATATTGGTACTATATTTGCTCTTTTCCAATCGTCTGGAACTTTTCCTTCTTTCAATGAACTGTTTATTAGACTATGTATTTTGTCTGTTAGTTCATTCCTGCATTCTCTCAAAATCGAGTTTGCCATTTCATCCGGTCCATGCGATTTTCTGACATCAAGATTACTCAAATGATTCATTATTTCTTTCCTTGTTATTTCTATCTCTTTCATAGGGGGGACTTTCTCCTCCCACTCGACATCTCTAAGTTGTATGTTCTCCCTCGTAAACACTGATTTAAAATGCTTGTTCATAATTTTTGTCATTTCTATTTTCTCTGTGTATTCAACTCCTCCTTGTCGTAGTTTCACTAATTCTTGTTTGCTTCTCAGTTTGTTGTTTACAAATCTATAAAATAGTTTTGGTTGATCTTTACATTTTTCTATGACATCTTTTTCGTATTTTCTCTTTTCTTCTCTGCACACTTGTACATATTTATTTCTATAACTAGTATATATTTTCCATTTTTCAGGTCTTTTGTCTTTTTTCCATTTTATCCAAGCTTTATTCCTTTGTCTTTTAACTCCCTACATCTTTTGCTGTACCAACACTTTATATATCCTATTTTTGTTTTTGTCTTGTAACATACTTTTCCACTCCTATCAAAATATTCCATTTCTCTTCTGCTGTTGTTTCCTCCTTGTATATTCTTTCCCAGTCTTCTTTTTGAAAGAATTCTCTTATTTCATAAAAAAAAAATCCATACATCAATCTTTCCTTTCTTATGTTCGTTTTTTTTTTCTTCGTATTTTTCCAATATGTGGTCACTTTTACTTATTGGTGTCTTATATTCGATCTTGTTCACTATTTCAGGTTCTGATGTGATTATCAGATCCAGTCTCGATGGTTCTTCCTCATTTCTATACCTAGTATTCTCTTGTATCCATTGCGTCATTGTATGTTTTATAATCATATCAAGTAGTACATTTCCCCATAGGCTGTCTCCACCCTTCACTGTCATCCCTTCCCAGCAGATTTCTTTACAATTAAAGTCACCCATTATAACTATTCTTCCTCCATCTTCCATTATCTTATTTAGTGTTATCCTTGTGTCTTCTAACATGTTTTTTGTGTTCTCTCTCTTCCCATGAAGCCGTTTTATGAGGCACATAATTTACTACAAACTTCCTGCTCTTCTTATCGCTGTCCTCTATTTCCATCATAATCATCTCTACTCTATTCTTTCCATATGTAACATTCCTCACATTTATATCCTTCTTAGTCAGGGACATAACTCCACCCCCTTGTTTTACTTCTCTGTTTCTAATCTAATAATTATGTACACCATGTCCTACACTGTTGGGTGGTAGTGGACCTTTCAATTTTGTCTCTACAATTCCCATTATGTCCGGTTCTTTTTCCTTCACGTAATCATTCAGTTCATTCAAGCCTGTTATTAAGCCATCTATATTTGTGTAAGACACTTTTGATTTTCTGCTACCTCCATCGTGTTTTCTGTTTCCCTTCCGATTTTCTCTGCTATGAACCATTTCCTCACTCTCATATCCACTACTCTCCAATAGAGTTTCTCTTTGATTCCGTTCTGTTCTCGTTTTTTTTCCTTGGCTTCTATTATTTTTGCTTTCTCTTCCTCTCTTTCCTCTTTATTCATCTCTCTTTCTATCCATACCTGTTTATACAGATCACTTTCTGCTAGTTTCCCTGTTTTTTGATAGGATATTCTCTGGTGTCGTTTGTGACCTAAATTTAACATTAATTGGTTTGGTCTTATCTATATTGTATTTCCCTAGTCTATATATTTTTTTCTATTTGTTTCCATGTTTCTTGTTCATCTTCTTGAACTACTTTTAATACCTTGTTTACTTTTCCTTCTCCTCCTTTACTCATGTATTCCTATTTGGATTATGCTTCTCTTCCATCCCTAATATAATTATATATTTCTTTTTATCTGCTAAGTCTCTTACTATATTCTCCTTCTCTCTCATCACTTTAATAACTGTGTCCTTAGTTTGTTCCTTCATCTGTTGTTTCACTATATCTCTAAATACAAAATTGTTGTTCTCTTGGACTTTTCTCAAACCCTGTACCTCTTTTGCTATGGACTCTTTATTTTCCTTATTGTTATTCTTTAATTCCTCATTCTTCCTTTACTTCTTTTAACTGTCTTTTTAATTCTTCTATTTCTTTAGTTAGGTTTGATTCTCCTTCTTTAGTTCTTCCAGCTTATCAACTCTTTAGATAACTAGTGTTAATTGGTTAAACCTAACCTCCCATGCTTCGTTCATTTTTTTAGTTTCTCCTTTAGAGTTACTAGTCGGGGGAGGTTGTCATTTCCTCCCTCCTTAAATCTATAAAAGTAATTATCTTCTCTTACCATTAAGCTCCTATTATCTATATTTCTATTCTTAATACCTCTGCTCTCCTGTTCTACCTCGTCTGTGTGATCTGCATACCTTTTGTTGACACCCCGTCTGACGTCCGGGGCCCGTTTGTCCCCGTCCTCATTGTCTTCCATTTTCCTCAATAATGTCTCCCCTTCTCCTTTTATTTCACCTTCCCACTACACCACGGGCTTTCCCATTCCCTACTAATACAACACAGTTATTCCCTCGTCGCTGTAATCCATAAAAATTGTGTTTTTTTTTTCCGGAGTTCCAATCTTCGTTGTTAGTCCGACGTGTGTGTGTGTGTGTGTGTGTGTGTGTGTGTGTGTGTGTGTGTGTGTGTGTGTGTGTGTGTGTGTGTGTGTGTGTGTGTGTATTTACCTAGTTGTATTTACCTAGTTGTATTTTACGGGAAGGGGAGCTATGCTCGTGTGGTCCCGTCTTCATATCTCATTTTATCTAAACTATTTTTAAATTCATGTATTGTTTTTGCACACACCACTTTCTCATCTAACTTGTTCCAACTGTCTATTACTCTGTGAGGAAAGCTGTTCTTTTTCACATCTCTTCTATAGCTGTCTTTTTTTTTATTTTCTTTCCGTGTCCTCTTGTATTTCTGTCATCCCACTTTATCAGATTCTCTCTATCAGTAATTTCCATGCCTTTCATGATTCTGTAAATAGCTATCAAATCTCCTCTCTCTCTTCTTTGCTCTAGTGTCTGTAGTTCAAGTTTTTCTAGTCTCTCTTCATATGATAGTTTTGAGAGTGTTGGTGCCAATTTTGTAATTGCTCTTTGTATTCTTTCAAGTTTTTTTTATACATTTTTTTGTACTTGGTGACCATATCGTTGCTGCATATTCCAATCTTGGTCTTATCAGGGTGATTAGGATTTTCTTCACCATTTCTTCATCCAGGTATGTAAATGCAACTTTGATTGTTCTTATTAAATTATAAGTTTCTCCAAAAATCTTATTTATATGTTTCTCAGGTGACATATTATTCATTACAATGACTCCCAGGTCCTTCTCATTTTCTACTTTTTTTATTCCTTCTTCTCCCAATTTATATGATCCTGTTATTCTGTTTTTGCTTTTTCCAAATTCCATTATACTACACTTTTTTGTATTGAACTCCATCTCCCACTTCTTACTCCATTCCTGTACTTTATATAGATTTCTCTGTAGTGATTCACAATCTTCTTCTGTTTTCACTCTTTTTAATAGTTTTGCATCATCTGCAAAGAAGCTCATATAGCTTTCAATTCCTTCATCCATATCATTAATATATATAGCAAACATTATTGGGGCCAGTACTGTTCCCTGCGGAACACCGCTTATTACTTTATCCCATTTTGAGTGCTGGTCTCTTATCACTACTCTCATTTTTCTTTCTTGCAAAAAGTCTTCCATCCAATTTAGCAGTTTGCCCTGTATTCCTCCTTCAGTTTCTAATTTCTTAAGCAACTTCTTATGTGGTACTTTGTCAAAAGCTTTCTTTAGGTCTAGAAATGCACAGTCCGCCCATCCATCTCTTTCTTGTATTATATCTATTAGCCTTGAATAGAAACATATTAAATTGGTGACGCATGATCGTCCTTGTCTGAATCCAAATTGCCTTGGATTTAACACTTTGTTTTTTTCTAAATATTTTACCCATCTACTTTTGATAATTCTTTCACAAATTTTTGCTATTGTACTTGTTAGAGAGACTGGTCTATAGTTGGTAGGTTCTTCTTTATTTCCTCCTTTATATATAGGTACTATATTTGCTTTTTTCCAATCTTCTGGAACTTTTCCTTCTTTCAAGGAACTGTTTAGTATGCTATGTATTTTGTCTGCCAGTTCATTCCTGGATTCTTTCAGAATCCAGTTTGCTATTTCATCTGGTCCATGCGATTTTCTGACATCAAGATTACTCAAGTGTGTCAATATTTCATTCTTTGTTACTGCTATTTCTTCCATAGGGGGGACTTTCTCTTTCCATTCAATCTCTTCAGGTTGTATGTTCTCCCTTGTAAACACTGATTTAAAATGTTTGTTCATAATTTCCGCCATTTCCATTTCCTCAGTGTATTCAACTCCCCCTTGTCTTACTTTCTCCAAGTCTTGTTTGTTTTTCAGTTTATTGTTTACAAATCTGTAGAATAGTTTTGGTTGATCTTTACACTTTTCTATGACCTCTTTTTCATATTTTCTCTTTTCCTCTCTGCACGTTTGTACATATTCATTTCTATAACCGGTATATATTTTCCATTTTTCAGGTCTTCTGTCTTTTTTCCATCTGGTCCAGGCTTTGTCTCTTTTGTCTTTTAACTCCCTACAATTTTTATTGTACCAGCATTTTACATATTCTTTTTCTTGTTTTTGTCTTGGGACATACTTTTCCACTCCTTTTTTGTAAATTTTTGTCAAAATATTCCATTTCTCTTCCACTGTTGTTTCTTCTTTGTATATTTCTTCCCAGTTTTCTTGTTGAAAGAATTCTCTTATTTTATCAAAGTTTGTTTTTTCATACATCATTCTTCCTTTTCTATATTGTTCATTTCTTTTCATATATTTTTCTTCATTAAGTTCCAGTTCAATCAATATGTGGTCACTTTTACTTATTGGTGTTTTATATTCAATCTTGTCCACTATTCTAGGTTCAGATGTAATTATTAGGTCTAGTCTCGATGGTTCTTCTTCATTTCTATACCTAGTGTTCTCCTGTATCCATTGTGTCATTGTATGGTCAGTAATCATCTCAAGTAGAGCGTGTCCCCATGAGCCGTCTCCACCCTTTACTGTCATTTCTTCCCAGCAGATTTCTTTGCAATTAAAGTCGCCCATCATAACTATTCTTCCTCCATCTTCCATTATTATATTTAATGTTATCTTTGTGTCCTCTAACATACTTTTATGTTCACTCTCCTCCCATGAGGCTGTTTTTGGAGGCACATAATTTATCACAAACTTTCTGCTCTTCTTATCTCTGTCTTCCACTTCTATCATAATCATCTCTACTGTATTCTTTCCATATATGACACCCCTCACGTTTATATCCTTCTTAGTCAGGAACATAACTCCACCCCCTTGCTTTTTCTCTCTGTTTTTAATCCAATAATTATATGCATCATGTCCTACACTGTTGGGTGGTAGTGGGCCTTTTAATTTTGTTTCTACAATTCCCATTATGTCCGGTTCTTTTTCCTTCAAATAATCATTCAGCTCATTCAATCCTGTTATTAATCCATCTATATTTGTGTAAGACACTCTTAGTTTTCTGTCACTTCCATTGTGTTCTCTGTTTCCCTTTTGTTTTTCTGTTGTATGTCGAACCGCCTTAGTTTCATATTCACTACTCTCCAATAGAATCTCTCTTTTTCTGACTCCGTTCTGCTCTCGTTTTTTTTCTTAGCTTCAAGTCTTTTCTGCTTTTCTTCCTCTCTTTCCTCTTTATTCATTTCCCTCTTTATCCATACCTTTTTATATTGTTCACTTGTTGCTAGTTTCCCTGTTTTGGATAAGATATTCTCTGCCGTCGTTTGTGACCTGAATTTAATCTTAATTGGTCTGGTCTTATCTGTACTATACTTTCCGAGCCTGAATTTTCCTCAATTTCCTTCGTAATTTCTGGTGCATCTTCCTGAACTAATTGTAGTAAACTGCTTACTTTTTCATTTTCCTCATTGGTTCTTGAGGTTCTATCTGGGTTATGTTTCTCTTCCATTCCTAATATAATCATACATTTCTTTTTATCAGCTAAGTCTCTTACTATATTCTCCTTCTGTCTCATCACTTTAATAACTGAGTCTTCAGTTTGTTCTCTCATTTGCTGTTTGATTATGTCAGTAAATGCAACTTTACTGTTTTCTTGAATTGTCTTCCATCCCTCTCTGTTTTCTTTATTATTCATCTTTAACTCTTCAGTCTTTTTAGGTCTTCTATTTCCTTAGTTAAGTTTTTGTTCTCCTTCTTTAGTTCTTCCAATTTTTCAACCCTCTGTACAATGTTGTTAACATGACCGAACTACGGTCCCAGTCCTCGATCATCTTATCGAACTTCTCTTCTAGTCTTGTCAGTCGGGAGGGGGGGGGGGTCCCCCCCCTCTTTAAATCCCTGGAAAATATTCTCATCACTTTCTACTGTATTGCTCTTATCTATACTTCTAATCTTTACATTTTTATTAGACATTTCGTCGTCACTCAGCTGGTCGGGGGGCCGTTTTTTGGTGTATATACATGTTTGTAGTATACAGGGAAGGAGCAATGGTTGTTGGGTCCCGTCTCCTATTCTCTAATATTTTTATCAGACCTATTCTCAAATTCATGTACAGTTCCAACTTAATCTATATCCTTGATTTCTAATTGTCATATCTAGATTTGAACTCATGTATTGTTTGAGCTTGGCCTATATCACCTTCTAAGCTATTTCAAGTATTTATGTATCTGTATGGAAAACTATTTCTTCACATGTGTTTTTGTGAGTTTGTGAATACCAAAATGATGTAAGTGTTTGATAAACATGATCTACTCTTGAATTGATTGCCATATTGACCTGTCTTGACTTGCTGTTGCCTGCAGGAGAGGTGCTGTTTCTCATGTGGGGAGTGAAAGTATGCTTCAGCGTACGCAAAGCTGAGTCGATGTTTGATGAAGCCAAGTACATATCGTGGGCTGTCTACAACATCGCCGGAGTCAACATCTTCATGGTTATTCTACAGTAAGTATTCGACAGAGCTGTTAGTGGTGGAGCGGTTTTAAAGCTATATTAATGTGTACCTAGTATGTATGTATGATGTATGTATTATATATGTATGTATTTAACTACCTTTATCCAATAAGAAAAAGTGACCATGTAACAATTGAATTTCAGCTGGAAGATGAGGAAAGGATATCAAATTTAGGAAAGCAGATTAATTAAAGTTGGAAAAATCTTTGAAGAAACTGTGAGGAATTCATGAATACTATGGGAGTAAGGAAGAAATGGGAAATCTTTCTTGACATGTACAATGGGGGAGTGAACAAATATGTACCAAAGACTAAAACAGGGCTGGCATAATAAAAAATGTGAGATTGCAAAAAAGGCCAGGGACATAGCTTTGGGAAAATGGAGGAAGGCAAGAAACAATAAAAAAACATCAACTTACAAACAAGCTAGGAATATACATGAGGACAGTAGTAATTGATAAGATGTCAAGATGGATAATGGTAACAAGCAGAGTTCCACAAGGTTCAGTGCTTGCACCAATAATGTTTCTTGTTTATGTGAATGACATAATAGAAGTAACAACAAACTATGTCAACATGTTTGCAGATGATGCAAATATAATGAGAAGAGTGAAAAGCAAGGAGTATGGCAGACTATTGCAAAAAAGATCTAGACATTATTTTTGCATGAAGCCAAGAATGGGAAATGAAGCCCAATACCAAAAAAATGCAAAGTACTGGAAATGTACAATAGTGGCAAAGGGCCATCCTTAAACTATTACTTGAGAAGCGAACCCATTACAAAAGCAAATGAGGAGAAAGAAATAAGAGTGTTGATAAAAGACAACCTGTCATCTGACAGACATATCAACAGGATTGTGGGAGAGACATACAGACTATTGCAAAATATTAAAGAGGCGTATCACTATATGGATGAAGAGATGATGAAAAAACTAATTGATACCCTGATACATCCAAGACTGGAATATGTATCGGTAGTATGGTCCCCACACAGTGAAGGATGTATGCAAGTTTAAGAGAATACAAAGAGCAGCAACCAAACTGGTCCCCAGCCTGGCAGATAAACCATAAGAAAAAAGACTAAAAAAGTATTGGGTCTGACAACTTTGAAAGATTGACGAGGAAGAGGTGATATGATTACAGTATTCAGGCCACTAAAGGGAATACAATACTTTTAGAGAAGAGATCTCCTGATTAAAGATGAGAGGGTTTTAAGAGGTCATGGGAACAAATTAAAAGAGACCACATGTTTAACGGATGTGAAGAAATACAGTTTTCCATATATTTGGATAATTACTTAGAATAGCTTAAGAAGGTGATATAGGCCAAGCTCAAACAATACACGAGTTCAAATATAGATATGATGATTGGAAATCAATGATATATATTAAGTTGGAATTGTTCATGAATTTGAGTATAGGTATGTTAGAAAATTAGAGAATAGTAAACGGGACCCAACAATTGTTTCTCCTTTCCTATATACTGCAATTAGGTAAATACACTTCCCACATCGGCAACATTCGGAGGAATACAGAGAAATATCAATGATGAAGACAAACAGACTGTGCTCTGTATAGAAACTACACACAATGAATTAATCATGAGTGAATCCTCTTTAGTCTTCAACCTCGTTTGTCTACAGGAGAATGCACACACACACACACACACACACACACACACAATGAGAAGGACCTGGGAGTCATTGTTATGAATAATGTGTCACCTGAGAAACATATAAATAAGATTTTTGGAGAAACTTATAATTTAATAAGAACAATTAAAGTGGCATTTACATACCTGGATGAAGAAATGGTGAAGAAAATTCTAATCACTCTGATAAGACCAAGATTGGAATATGCTGCAACGATGTGGTCACCAAGTACAAAAAAATGTATAAAAAAACTTGAAAGAATACAAAGAGCAATTACAAAATTGGCACCAACACTCTCAAAACTATCATATGAAGAGAGACTAGCAAAACTTGAACTACAGACACTAGAGTGACTAGAGCAAAGAAGAGAAAGAGGAGATTTGATAGCTATTTACAGAATCATGAAAGGCATAGAAATTATTGATAGAGAGAATCTGATAAAATGGGATGATAGAAATACAAGAGGGCACAGAAAGAAAATCAAGAAATACAGCTATAGAAGAGATGTGAAAAATAACAGCTTTCCTCACAGAGTAATAGACAGTTGGAGCAAGTTAGATGAGAAAGTGGTGTGTGCAAAAACAATACATAAATTTGAAAATAGTTTAGATAAAATGAGATATGAAGACGGGACCCCACGAGCATAGCTCCCCTTCCCGTAAAATACAACTAGGTAAATACAACTAGGTAAATACACACACACACACGCACACACACACACACACACACACGTCATGTCTGGCTACCTCGACAGAGGCTGCAGCAGATCCGAGGTGAATACACACACACACACACACACACACACACACACACACACACACACACACACACACACACACACACACGTCATGTCTGGCTGCCTCGACAGAGGCTGCAGCAGATCCGAGGTGAATACACACACACACACACACACACACACACACACACACACACACACACACACACACACACACACACACACACACACACACACACACGACTCGGTGGCGCGGTTGATAGAGTACTGGATAGCTAGTACGGAGGTGCAGCAGTACCTGGTTCGAATCCTGCCCAGGGCCGAAATTATTTCGGTATCGCTGCGCTTCGGCTCGTTACTCCGACTCTCGTGGGCGGGGAGTTGGGTGTGTGTGTGTGTAAGGTCATAGCATTACCCATAGATCGGTCATACGAGCTCTGAGCTCTCTTCCGGGAGGGAAATAGCTGTCGATCACGAGTCCAACACGTGATCCAAAGACCAAGGTGAATACACACACACACAACCTCGTGGCGCAGTGTTTAGAGTTCCTGCCTGCCACTACGGCTGTCCGAGTTTCAATCCATCCCAGGGCTGAAATAATTTTAGTATCGCTGCGCTGCGGGTTGTTACTCCAACTCGTGGGCGGGGAGTTGGGTGTGTGTGTGCATGTAAGGTCATAGTATTGCCAATAGATCGGTTATACGAGCTCTGAGCTCTCATCCGGGAGGTTAATTGTCGATCACGAGTTCAACACGTAATCCAAGACCATGGTGAATCACACACACCTCGTGGCGCAGTAGTTAGAGTTCCCGGCTACCACTACGGCGGTCCAAGTTCTGAAATAATTTCAGTATCACTGCGCTGCGAGTTGTTACTCCAACTCTCGTGGGCGGGGAGTTGGCTGTGTGTGTGTGCGTGTAAGGTCACAGCATTACCCATAGATTGATCATATATAAGCTCTGAGCTCTCTTCCGGGAGGGAAATAACTGTCGATCACGAGTCCAACATGTGATCCAAGACCATGGTGAATCACCATGGTGACACACACACACACACACACACACACACACACACACACACACACACACACACACACACACACACACACACACACACACACACACACACACACACACACACACACACACACACACACACACACGAACAAAGACTGGATAAATTACATCTATTAGCACTGGAACAGAAAAGAGAAAGAGGTGATTTGCTGACCATTTACAGAATTATCAAAGGGATGTTCTTGATAGAGACGACTTATTAAAATGGGACAGAAGAGAAACAAAAGGACACGAGAAGAAGCTAAAGAAGGACAGTTACAGAAGAGATTTGAAAAAGAATAGCTTCCCTCACAGTGATTGATATGTGGAACAAACTATATGGGGAAACAGTGAGTGCCAAAACTACACAAGATTTTAAGAACAAACTGGATGCGGAGAGATACGAAAACGTGTCACTACGAGCATAGTTCTCGTCCCGTAAAATACAACTAGGTAAATACACACACACGCACACACACGCTACTCGAACTAATTACCCTGGAACAAAGAAGAGAAAGAGGAGACATGCTAACCATATACAGAATTATGAAAGGATTGGAAGTCCTTGATAGAGATGACTTATTGAAGTGGGATAAAAGAGGACACGAAAAGAAACTTAAAAAAGATAGATACAGAAGAGATCTGAAAAAGAATAGCTTCCCACACAGGTTGATAAATATCTGGAACAAACTGAATGAAGAAACAGTGAGTGCAAAAACTATACAAGAATTTAAGATCAAATTGGATGCTGAAAGATACAAAAGCGGGTCACTATGAGCATAGCTCTCTTCCCATAAAATACAACTAGGTAAATACAACTGGGTAAATACAACTGGGTAAATACAACTGGGTAAATACAATTGGGTAAATACAACTGGGTAAAGACAACTGGGTAAAGACAACTGGGTAAAGATAACTGGGTAAAGACAACTGGGTAAATACAACTGGGTAAATACAACTGGGTAAATACAACTGGGTAAATACAACTAGGTAAATACAACTAGGTAAATACAACTAGGTAAACACACACACACACACACACACACACTCCACCGAACGGACGGCGTAGAGGACGTTCTGAAGAAAAAGTGAAATTTTCGTGGATCCCAAAGCAAAGGAAGTACCTATTGTATTTACAGGGTGGGGATTGCTCGTGGTGTAGTGGGAAAGTGAGAAAAAAGGAGAAGGGGAGGGATTACTGAGGGAAATGGAAGAAAATGAGGAAGGAGAGGACTTGGTCCAGGCAGGCAGACGCCATGTAAACAAAAGAGGGCCGGACCAGTTTAGTGACGATGAAGGGGCTAACAAAAATGTAAAGATTAGAAACATAGATATGAGTAGCACAATAGAAGTTGAGGATAATAATTTCCAGGGATTTAAGGAGGGAGGGGAGGATACCAACCTCCCCCGACTGGCAAGACTCGAAGAAAAACTTGAACAAATGACTGAACATTGGGAGAGTAGGTTCGGTAGAATGTCAAAAATGGCTGAAAGGGTTGAAAGATTGGAAGCACTAGAGAAGGCAAACAGAAACTTAATTAAGGAAATAGAAGAACTAAAAAGACAGTTAAAAGAAGTAAAAGAGGAAAATGAAGAATTAAAGAGGAATAATAAAGAAAACAAAGAGGCCATAGCTAAAGAAGCTAAGGGTTGGAAGACAATCCAAGAAAACAGTGAAGTTGCATTTACTGATATAATTAAACAGCAAATGAAAGAACAAACTGAAGACTCAGTTATCAAAGTGATGACACAGAAGGAGAATATTGTAAGAGACTTAGCAGACAAAAAGAAATGTATAATTATATTAGGAATGGAAGAGAAACATAACCCAGATAGAACCTCAAGAATCAAAGAGGAAAATGAAAAAGTAAGCAGTTTACTACAATTAGTTCAGGAAGATGCACCAGAAATTACGAAGGAAATTGAGGAAAAATTCAGGCTCGGAAAGTATAGTACAGATAAGACCAGACCAATTAAGATTAAATTCAGGTCACAAACGACGGCAGAGAATATCTTATCCAAAACAGGGAAACTAGCAACAAGTGAACAATATAAAAAGGTATGGATAAAAAGTGAAATGAATAAAGAGGAAAGAGAGGAAGAAAAAGAGAAAAGACTTGAAGCTAAGGAAAAAAAAACGAGAACAGAACAGAGTCAGAAAAAGAGAGATACTATTGGAATGTAGTGAATATGAAACTAAGGAAATTCGACATACAAGAGAAAAACAAAAGGGAAACAGAGAACACAATGGAAGTGGCAGAAAAATAAGAGTGTCTTACACAAATATAGATGGATTAATAACAGGATTGAATGAGCTGAATGATTATTTGAAGGAAAAAGAACCGGACATAATGGGCATTGTAGAAACAAAATTAAAAGGTCCACTACCACCCACCAGTGTAGGACATGATGCATATAATTATTGGATTAGAAACAGAGAGACAAAGCAAGGGGGTGGAGTTATGTTCCTGACTAAGAAGGATATAAACGTGAGGTGTGTCACATATGGAAAGAATACAGTAGAGATGATTATGATAGAAGTGGAAGACAGAGATAAGAAGAGCAGAAAGTTTGTGATAAATTATGTTCCTCCGAGTGAACATAAAAGTATGTTAGAGGACACAAAGATAACATTAGAAAAGATAATGGAAGATGGAGGAAGAATAGTTATGATGGGCGACTTTAATTGCAAAGAAATCTGCTGGGAAGAGATGACAGTAAAGGGTGGAGACGGCTCATGGGGAAACGCTCTACTTGAGATGATTACTGACAATACAATGACACAGTGGATACAGGAGAACACTGGGTATAGAAATGAGGAAGAACCATCGAGACTAGACCTAATAATTACATCTGAACCTAGAATAGTGGACAAGATTGAATATAAAACACCAATAAGTAAAAGTGACCACATATTGATTGAACTGGAACTTAATGAAGAAAAATACATGAAAAGAAATGAACAATACAGAAAAGGAAGAATGATGTATGAAAAAACAAACTTTGAAAAAATAATAGAATTCTTTCAACAAGAAAACTGGGAAGAAATATACAAAGAAGAAACAACAGTGGAAGAGAAATGGAATATTTTGACAAAAATTTACAAAAAAGGAGTGGAAAAGTATGTCCCAAGACAAAAACAAGAAAAAGAATATGTAAAATGCTGGTACAATAAAAGTTGTAGGGAGTTAAAAGACAAAAGAGACAAAGCCTGGACCAGATGGAAAAAACACAGAAGGCCTGAAAAATGGAAAATATATACTTGTTATAGAAATGAATATGTACAAACGTGCAGAGAGGAAAAGAGAAAATATGAAAAAGAGGTCATAGAAAAGTGTAAAGATCAACCAAAACTATTTTACAGATTTGTAAACAACAAACTAAATAACAAACAAGACTTGGAGAAATTAAGACAAGGAAGAGTTGAATACACAGAGCAAATTGAAATGGCGGAAATTATGAACAAACATTTTAAATCAGTGTTTACAAGGGAGAACATACAACCTGAAGAGATCGAATGGAAAGAGAAAGTCCCTCCCATGAAAGAAATAGAAGTAACAAAGAACGAAATATTGAAACACTTGAGTAATCTTGATGTCAGAAAATCGCATGGACCAGATGAAATAGCAAACTGGATTTTGAAAGAATGCAGGAATGAACTGGCAGACAAAATACATAGCATAATAAACAGTTCCTTGAAAGAAGGAAAAGTTCCAGAAGATTGGAAAAAAGCAAATATAGTACCTATATATAAAAGAGGAAATAAAGAAGACCCTACCAACTATAGACCAGTCTCTCTAACAAGTACAATAGCAAAAATTTGTGAAAGAATTGTCAAAAATAGATGGGTAAAATATAAAAAAAAAAAAAACGTGTTAAATCTAAGGCAATTTGGATTCAGACAAGGACGATCATGGGTCACCAATTTAATATGTTTCTATTCAAGGCTAATAGATATAATACAAGAAAGAGATGGATGGGCTGATTGTGCATTTCTAGAGCTAAAAAAAGCTTTTGACAAAGTACCACATAAGAAGTTGCTTAAGAAATTAGAAACTCAAGGAGGAATACAGGGCAACCTGCTTAATTGGATGGAAGACTTTTTGCAAGAAAGGAAAATGAGAGTAGTGATAAGAGACAAACACTCAAAATGGGATGAAGTAATAAGCGGTGTTCCGCAAGGAACAGTTCTGGCCCCATTAATGTTTGCTATATATATTAATGATATGGATGAAGGAATTGAAAGCTATATGAGCTTCTTTGCAGATGATGCAAAACTACTGAAAAGAGTGAACACGGAAGAAGATTGTGAGTCACTACAGAGTGATCTAAATAAAGTACAGGAATGGAGTAGGAAGTGGGAGATGGAGTTCAATACAAAAAAGTGTAGTATAATGGAATTTGGAAAAAAGCAAAAACAGAATAACAGGATCATATAAATTGGGAGAAGAAGGAATAAAAAAAGGGAGTCATTGTTATGAATAATATGTCACCTGAGAAACATATAAATAAGATTTTTGGAGAAACTTATAATTCAATAAGAACAATCAAAGTTGCATTTACATACCTGGATGAAGAAATGGTGAAGAAAATTCTAATCACCCTGATAAGACCAAGATTGGAATATGCAACAACGATATGGTCACCAAGTACAAAAAAATGTATAGAAAAAACTTGAAAGAATACAAAGAGCAATTACAAAATTGGCACCAACACTCTCAAAACTATCATATGAAGAGAGACTAGCAAAACTTGAGCTACAGACACTAGAGCAAAGAAGAGAGAGGAGATTTGATAGCTATTTACAGAATCATGAAAGGCATGGAAATTACTGATAGAGAGAATCTGATTAAATGGGATGATAGAAATACAAGAGGACACGGGAAGAAAATAAAAAAAGACAGCTATAGAAGAGATGTGAAAAAGAACAGCTTTCCTCACAGAGTAATAGACAGTTGGAACAAGTTAGATGAGAAAGTGGTGTGTGTGGTCACCGAATCTCATTAAAGACATTGACAGACTGGAAAAAGTACAACGGCGAGCCACAAAACTGATTCCAAATATCAAAAATAAATCATACGAAAATCGACTTAAGCACATGAATCTGTTTTCCCTAAAAAAGCGTAGACTCAGAGGTGACTTGATACAGGTCTTTAAGATTTTAAAGGGAATTGACAACATCAAAAGTGACCAAATTTTCACATTGAATGAGAATCAGACAAGAAACAATGGTCTCAAACTGTCCGGAAATAGATTCAATTTGGAAGTAGGTAGAAACAACTTTGCCAACCGTGTAGTTAATGAATGGAATAAACTTCCTGCACCGGTAGTGCAATGTAGTTCAGTTCGAAGCTTTAAGAATCATTTAGATAAATACCTAAGTAAGATGCTGTAATTATTATAATTAATGTTATATTATTTATTTTTGTTTTGTTATAATTTGTCTGTCTGATTTTCATTTATTAGTTATATGTCAATTTATTATCATTTACTATTTACCTGTTTGTTTGTTATTCAACTATACCAATGCATTTATTTATGCATTTTAATTGTTATTTACATTGTTATAGTTTTAATTTATTATTAATATGATTTTTTTTTTTTTTTTTTTTTTTTTTTTTTTTTTTTTTTTTTTTTTTTTTTTTTTTTTTTTTTTTGCATCCGACCTAGATATGGATCAAAAGGTCTCCTGTCGGCATGCTTTGCCTTTGTAATCCTTTGTAATGAATTTAAAAATAGTTTAGATAAAATGAGATATGAAGACGGGACCCCACGAGCATAGCTCCCCTTCCCGTAAAATGCAACTAGGTAAATACACACACACACACACACACACACACACACACACACACACACACACACACACACACACACACACACACACACACACAAACTTTTTTGCAGATGATGCGAAACTGCTAAAGAGAGTAAGTACAGAGGAAGGCTGTAAATCACAACAAAAAGACCTGGACAAAGTCTGGGAATAGAGTCAAAAGTGTGAAGTGAACTTCAAGTTCAAGAAATGTAGTGTAATGGAATTTGGAAAAAGTGAAAATAGGATATCGGGACAATATAAATTTGGTACAAAGGAAGTTAAAAAAGTCAATTCGGAAAGGGACCTAGGAATAATTATCAGCAATGACATGGCACCAGATAAACATATCAACAGAATAGTCGGAGAAACTTTCAATTTACTAAGATCAATGAAAGTGGTCTTTGACTACTTGGATGAAGAAATGGCAAAGAAAATATTAGGTACATTGATAAGACCAAGATTGGGATATCCTGCAACACTCTGGACACCCAGTACTAAAAAGAACATAAAGAAATTAGAAAGAATTCAAGGGGCAACGACAAAGATGGTACCAACAGTCCAAATTGACATACAACCAAACTTGTCCAAACTCGAACTGCCAATCCTGGAACAAAGAAGAGAAAGAGATCTACTAATCATCTACAAAATTATGAAAGGGATGGAAGTCCTTGATAAAGATGATTTACTAAAGTGGGATAAAAGAAAAACAAGAGGACATGAAAATAAACTTAAAAACGATAGTTACAGAAGAAATCTAAAAAAGAATAGCTTCACACACAGAGTGGTGGATATCTGGAACAAGCTGAATGAGGAAACGGTGAGTGCAAATACTATACAAGAATTTAAGATCAAATTGGATACTGAAAGATACAGAAGCGGGTCACTCTGATCATAGCTCTCTTCCCGTAAAATACAACTAGGTAAACATGTGGTGCCGTCGATTGATTAGTGTTTAACCAAGAGCACCTCCAATGGGAGTGATCAGAGATACCCACATAAGGACGATTTGGGACATAAGAAATCAAGGTATACGCTGCCACCACCCAATCGTCTATATGGATATATCTGACCATAAATGGAAACTGCTCCTTGTTATTCACGTCTGACTCCGTCCCCTTTCCTCAGGTCGTTCAGGGTTGGTACTGGGTAGCGAAAAGGCCTATGCCCAAGTGGGGTAGTCAAAGAATATAAGTGAAGGTTTTCTGTGTTAATTATTACACTGAAGCAAAAATATAGTAAGAAAATACAAAAGTATATTGTGGTTTTCTCCAACTAGACAATCTATTGATTCTTACAATATGAAAAATATATGGGTATGCGAGATATTTAATAACACATTTTTTTTTTTTTTTTCTTATGGGCATCATAAGTGAGGTCACAGGCACGTGGAAAAACGTAGTTATTTATGCTCCAACCTTCCGGTCACTGTATAAGTCTACTTACAATATTGTGTCTACCTTCAACCCCGTATTCTTATTAGAGAACGATCACAGACAGAATTGTACTCTAAGGATTACACTCTCATAGCTAATGTATATATGCGTGATACCGTCTAACTCCTTCCACGCAAAGTGTTTGTGGAGTACACTCCCTTAAACCCTTTTTTTTCTGTTATCGGGATAGTTTTTGGCATCAAACTCAAAACTTAATAATAATAATAACTATCTACCTACTATATCTGCACTATATCATTTAACTCACATATTGACATTTATTTTCATTAATCTTACAGGGCGTACACATACCTGTTATCGGGATAGTTTTTGGTATCAAACTAAAATTTTAGCTGCGCACAAAAAAAAAAAAAAAAAAACGAGACGGCTATGTGTTCGTATCTATGGGTAAACTACTAACCTCCCCTATTGTATTATTTCGTAAAACTTCATTTCGCTTCTCAACACAGCCCCTAGCTGCTACAATCTCTCCCTAAACTATTTCTCTAGTGGAATCCTGAACTGAAAGTTGGGAATTTTTCCTATTACTCTTAAAGTTAATGGTCCTAGTTTACGCCTCCGTCCGAACGTGTCAGTGACGTCACGGGTGGGCGGAGCTACGGTGCGCCCGCTATGTTCGAGAACATTCTAATGTCGTCTCCAAGATTAGTTGAACCAAAATCAGTTGAAATATATTTGTAGCTACCTCCTATTGTATGTTTTTCCTCAATGATTATAGTAAGGCTCTTTGCCAACACATCTTGATGCGTAGACACAGAACAAAATAAATTCATGATCTATTAAAGCTCTATTTTCTACTTTGCTTCTTGGTTGAATAAAACCGTCACGACGTCCATACTACCCAGTCTCTCAAGTCAACACTCAAATAAATAAATAGATAAATAAAACGAAATTCCAAAAATAGTATCCCTTCAAAATTCCTGTCCTTACAAACACACACACACACACACACACACACACACACACACACACACACACACACACACACACACACACACACACACACACACAAACACACACACAAAGTGCTGGTTTAATAGAAGGTGTAGCGAAGCGAAACATAGAAGAGACAAACCTTGGAAGATATGGAGAAAAGACAGGAAAATCTAGACAGTGACAATTATATGTTAATCAAAGGAGCGAATGTGTGAAAATACGCAGGGAAGAGAAATGTAACTATGAGAAAGACATAATAGAAAAATGTAAGGATCAGCCAAAGCTATTCTATAGATACGTAAATGGGAAACTAAAAAACAAACAGGAAATAGTGAAGCTACGCCAAGGGAATACAGAATACACAGAAAATACTGAAACGGCTGAAGTCATGTGCAAACATCGGGAAGAAGGAAGAGAAATGACCCCCCCCCCCCCCCGAAGGAAATGATAGTAACACAGAAATAATCGATCAAATAACAAATCTTGATATCAGGAAATCGCACGGCCCGGATGGAATAGCAAATTGGATATTAAAAGAATGCAAAGAACTAGCAGACAAAATATACAACATAATAAGTTTCCTGCTCAAAGAAGGAAAAATGCCAGAAGACTGGAAAAATGCTGATATCGTACCAATTTATAAAGGAGGAAATAAGGAAGACCTAGCAAATTACAGACCTGTTTCCCTTACAAGCACAATAGCTAAAATCTGTGAAAAAAGTTATAAAAAGTAGATGAATAAAGCATCTGGAGGATAACAATATACTGAATCCGAGACAATTCGGATTAAGACAGGGAAGATCATGTGCCACCAATTTGATCTGTTTTTACTCAAGACTACTAGAAAGGGATGGATGGGCTGATTGTGCTTCCCTAGATCTATAAAAAGCTTTTGATAAAGCCCCTAAAAAATGATAATAATAATAGATAAATAAATAAAAAATAAAAATGGAAACCATAGAAGAGATACAAGATAAGCTATTGAAATGGATGGAGGACTTTTTGTATGGAAGAAAAATGAGAGAAATGCTCAGAGATAAGACTTCTACTTGGAAAGAGGTAATTAGTGGAGTTCCACAAGGATCAGTGTTGGCTCCAATAATGTTTGCCTTTTATGTGAATGACATAGACGAGGGAGCTTCTTTGCAGAGGATGCAAAATTGTTAAAGAAAGTGAGTACCGAAACGGACTATGACTCACTACAGAAAGATCTGAACAGGGTTTGTGAATGGGGTCAGAAATGGGAAGTGGAATTCAACATTAAGAAATGTAGCATAATGGAATTGGGAAAAAGTAAAAAGAGGATATCAGGACGATATAAAATTGGTGAAAAAAGAAGTAAAGAAAGCGGGATCTGAAAAAGACCTGGGAGTGATCATCACAAAAGATATGTCCCCTGACAAACATATAAACAAAATTGTCGGCGAAACCTATAACTTGCTAAGATCAATAAAAGTGGTCACCCATTACAAAAAAGAATATAAAGAAGATTGAGAGAATCCAGAGAGCAACTATGAAGATAGCCCCAACACTCTCATATGAAGAAAGATTGTTCAAATTGGAGTTGCCAACTTTGGAACAAAGAAGAGAAAGAGGTGACTTATTGACCATCTACAAAATTATGAAAGGCATGGAAGTCCTTCATAGAGAAGGCTTACTAAATTGGGATAAGAGAAACACAAGAGGACATGGAAGGAAGCTCAAAAAGGACTGTTATAGACGAGACTTGTAAAAGAACAGCTTTCCCCACAGAGTGGTGGATAGTGGAACATATTAGATGAACAAACAGTGTGTGCAAAAACTATACAAGAATTTAAAAGCAAACTAGATATGGCAAGGTACAAAGATAGGACACCACGAGCAAAGCTCCCCTGCCCGTAAAATGCATCTAGGTAAATACTAGGTAAATACACATACACACACACACACACACACACACACACACACACACACACTGAGAAAATGGTATATCAAAAGAAGGGAAATGCAGGAAACAGAAAACAAGGAGTAAAAAATAAATAAATAAAAGTAACTTATACCAACATAGATGGTCCGATTTCAGGATTAGATGAATTAAATTATTATCTGGCAGAAGAAAAACCAGATATAATGGGAATTGTGGAGACAAAATTAAAAGGTCCTCTACCACCATACAGTGTTGGACAAGGTTTATATAATCACTGGATGTAAATTAGAGAGGAAAAGCAGGCTGAAGAAGTCATGTTTTTGACTAAGAATAGCTTAAATATGACGAAGATCACAGGAGAAAATAATGTGGAATTGATCATGATAAAAGTTGAAAATAGTGACATGAAAAGTAGAAAATTTGTAGTGATATATGTGCACCCAAAAAAACGCACTTTGAAAGAGAATGATCATTCCAAAATGGAAGACACAAGGTATACATTAAATGAAATGGTGAAAGGAGGAAATCTAGTAATTATGGGTGATTTTAACTCTAAAGAAATATATTGGGAAGAGATGACAGTGAAGGGTGGTGAGGACCTTTGGGGAAACATACTACTGGACATGACCATTGAATACACAATGACTCAATGGGTAAAAGAAAACATCCAATATAGAAATAACGAAGAATCATCGAGATTAGTTTTTATATTTACATCAGAGCATGAAATTGTGGACAAAATGGAATGCAAGACACCAATTGGGAAGAGTGATCATATACTACTTGAGCTTCAACTAAAAGAGGAAATATTTATGAGGAGAAATGAGAAACACAGAAAAGGAAGACTGGTGTATAACAAAACGGATTTTGGAAAACTTAGAAAATTCTTTCAAAAAGCGAGTTGGGAAAAAAACTTTAATAAAGAAACACAGGTGGAAGAGAAATGGGTGATTTTAAATAAATCTATAATGAAGGAGTGGATAAATCTGTACCAAAACAAAAACAGGAAAAGGTGTACATTAAATGCTGGTATAACAAAAAATGTACTGAGGCAAAAGAAAGAAGAGACAAAGCTTCGAAAAAATGAAAAAAAAATGGAAAGTGGCAAATACATATCAAACTAAGAAATGAATATGTAAAAATACGCTGGGAAGAAAAAAGAGACTATGAAAAAGACAAAATAGATAAATGTAAAGATCAACCTAAATTATTCTATAGATATGTAAACTAAACAATAAACAAGAAATATTAAAACTACGTCAAGGGAACATGGAATGCACAGAGGATATAGAAATGGCTGAAATTGTGAACAAACATTTCAAATCTGTGTTCACTAAAGAAGACATACACAATTGGGATGAAGGAAGCGGAGAAATGATTGTGACACAGAAAGAAATAAGGGACCAAATAATGAACCTTGATGTCAGAAAATCACACGGGCTAGACGGAATTGCAAACTGGATACTAGAAGAATGTACAGGTGAACTAATGGACAAAATATATGAAATAATAGATTGCTCACTCAAAGAAAGAAAAGCACCGGAAGACTGGAAAAATACCAATATCGTGCCAATATATAAAGGGGGAAACAAGGAAGACCCAACAAACTATCGACCGGTCTCCCTTACAAGTAAATAGCCAAAATTTGTGATAATGTTATCAAAAGTAGATGGACTAAACATCTGGAGAACAATATACTAAATCCAAGATAATTCAGAATTAGACAAGGAAGATCATGTGTCACAAATTTGATTTATTTCTATTCAAGGTTAATAGATATAATACAAGAAAGGGATGGAGGGGCAGACTATGCTTTCCTGGACTTACAAAAGGCTTTTGATAAAGTAACACTAAAAATTATTAAGAAAACTCAAAACAACAGGAGGTATACAAGGAAAACTATTGAAATGGATGGAGGATTTCTGTCATGGAAGAAAAATGAGAGTGGTGCTCAGAGATAAAAATTACTTGGGAAGAAATGATAAATGTTTGCTATATAAAATGACATGGGTGAAGGTATGGAATGTTACATGAACTTCTACTTAAGTACAGAAAAAGATTGTGAATTGTTACAGAGATATCTGAACAAGGTCTGGAGATGGAGTAAGAAGTGAAAAGTGGACTTCAGCATTAAGAAATATAGTGTAATGAAATTTGGAGAAAAAAAAATCAGGACAATATAAAATCACTGCAAAGGAAGTAAAGAAAGTTGGTTACGAAAAGAACCTAGGAGTAATCATCACCAATGACATGTCCCCAGACAAGTAGATAAACAAAATAGTTGGAGAAACCTACAATTTATTAAGATCAATAAAGGTGGCTTTTAATTACTTGGATGAGGTCATGGTAAAAAAATACTAGTCACACTGATAAGACCAAGATTGGAGGACGCAGCGACACTATGGATACCCAGTACAAAAAAGAATATAAGGAAAATAGAAAGAATCCAAAGAGCAACAAAATGGTGGCTACAACACTTTCAAAACTGACATATGAGCAAAGATTGTCTAAACTGGAACTACTAACCCTGGAACAAAGAAAAGGAAGAGGTGATCTGTTGGCCTTTTACAGAATTATGAAAGGAATGGAAGTCCTTGATAGAGAAGCCTTATTAAATAAGGCTACAAGAAAAACAAAGGGACATGAAAAAAAAAAATCATAAGGACAGTTATAGAAGAGATCTGAAAAAAAAAACTGTTTTCCACAGAGTGGTGGATGTCTGGAACAAATTAGACGAAACAATAGTGTGTGCAAACACTACGAGGTTTGTCACAAAAGTATCCGATGTTATTTTATTTACTTATTTATTTATTTATTTATTTATTTATTCATTTATCTATTTATTTATTTATTATCTTATTCTATTTTATTTTTTCGCAAAAACCTGATGGATTTGAATCAAGCGCGCTTGCATGAGCCGACCTTGAACCTTCGTGCACGTGAATTTTTTCCTGCCTGTCGATAGCGTCAGTTGCTGGCAAGCAGCATTTGCGTGAGGTAGTGTATACTGCTCTCGGCGGTTTTTCATTGCAAGGAAAATGACGGGTCGTACCCGTACACCCAGGACTCGTCACCATATATATATGTATATATATATATATATATATATATATATAATATATATATATATATATATATATATATATATATATATATATATATATATAGTGGAACCCCACCATTCGTCCTCCTCTCTACTCGTAAGACTCGTTCAAGTAAAATTCAACTCGTCATTCCTAAGTTTGCCCCGTGCTAGCTTCCGTACGCTCCGCATTATCGGCGCAAGCTTCGTGAAACTTTGTGCCACTTTATTGCTATTCTTTTGTTATCTTTATTAAAAATAGTGCAGCCATGGGTCCAAAAAAGATTAGTGATTCAACCAAACCTAAATGGGTCTGGTACGGATTATTTCAATTTACAACATATCTTATGGAAAAAAATTATTCGCCATTCGAACAGCCTCCTGGAACAGATTGTGTACAAATAGCGAGGTTCCACTGTATATGTACATATATATATATATATATATATACATATATATATATATGTATATATATATATATATATATATATATATATATATATATGTATATATATAGATATGTATATATATATATATATATATATATATATATGCATATATATACATATATATATATATTACATACATACATATATACATATATATATATATATACATACATATATATACATATATACATTATATATATATATATATATATATATATATATATATATATATATGAATATATATACATACATATACATATATATATATATATATATATATATATATATATATACATATATCGCTTGTTTGCGAAAACGTCGTCATAACTCAAAGAACTGAATTTTTGAGTTATCTATACAGACATATTCATCTTCAAACACGGATTTTTTTGGTAACTGTCATATCTGTAGCTCAAAAATTTACCGCTAGGGAGTGCTAAATGTCCCAACGACATAACCTTACATGTTCCAACTTGTTCCAACAAATATTTTAGACTTAGTAAAGATTATGATTGTTTCAACTTCTATCAAATTTAGAGGCGTATTTGATGCTCCAAAAAATGTTCCACCTATGGTGTTTGAGGGCTTTTTATGATATTGAGAGCGTTTTGAAACTTTTAAATGGCTCTCCTGAAAAATTCGATATTTTGAGTTATGACGACGTTTTCGCAAACAAGCGATATATATATATATATATATATATATATATATATACATATATATATATATATATATATATATACATACATATATATAGAAATATATATATATATATATATGTATATATATGTATATATACATACTGTATATATATATACATATATATGTATATATATATAAATATATATATGTATATATATGTATATGTATATATATATGTGTATATATATATATGTATATATATATATATGTATGTATATATATATGTATATATATGTATGTGTATATGTATATATATGTATGTATATATATATATATTGTGTGTGTATATATGTATATATATATATATGTATGTATATATATATATATAAGTATATATATACATACACATACATATACCAAGGCTTTTTCCCCCCTTACAAGGGAGATAGCCAAAAAGGAAAAGGCATAAAATCATTCCCACCCATTCCATCCCTGAATACACTCCACACCACTCCCACCCTCCCTCTTATCTTAGCACCTCCTGGATGACGGGTCTTCCCTGCACCTTGTCCACTGCCCTGGGCCAGAAGCAGTGTCGCAAGACACAGCACATCCACAGCAAGGCCGCTTCATTAAATCGGTGACCCCGCCCTCTCCGTCCCCCCCATGGATAAAAGGAGAAGACGGGTAGAAATCCCTTCGGGCTGCGTCAAATTTTGCTCACACATACTACCTCACCCCCCATCCCCCCGCCCATTCCACCTCATGCATCACAACATCATCCATATACAACCATTCTCCATTCACCCCTGTCTTCTGTCCTCTCCCGTCCTTCCTCAACAGACATTCCCCTCTTCCCCAAAGCCCCCTTTACCCCATCCATCCACCTCATCCTAGGACATCCCCTCATGTTCACTCCCTCCACATCTGCCTTCCATACCTCTTTTACTAGTCTTTCTTCACTCATTCTTTCCATGTGTCCAAACCATCCTAATCCTCTTTCATCAACCCTATCTCCCAACCCCCTTTCCACCCCTGTTCTCCTCCTCACCTCCTCATTTCTCACTCTATCTAGCCTAGTAACCCCTATCATACTTCTCAGACACCTCATCTCAAACACATTCAAACTCCTCTCTTCCTCTCTTATGTTCCATGTTTCTGCCCCATACAATGCTATTGGCACAATCACTCCTTCATACAATCTCCTCTTAGCATCCATTCCCAAATTTTATTCCTCATTACACTCTGCAATCCACCAATGCATTTACTCGCTTCTCTTAATCTACATTCTACCTCCACCTTCACTCCACCTTTTCCTGCCACATTTGCACCCAAGTATTTAAAACTATCCACTTCCTCCAGTCGCTTTCCCTTAATGCTCACTTCCATTCTACTGCCACTTTCACCTCTTGCACATATCATCACCTTACTTTTACCCACATTTATCTTTAGCTTTCTTCTATCATATACTCTCCCAAACTCTGTCACCAACTTCCTCAATCCCTCCTCCGATCCTGCCACAAGCGCAGTGTCGTCCGCAAACAACAGCTGGCTTACCTCCCACTTTTCTCCATTTTCTTTAACCATCTCCAATCCCTGACCCACTACCCTTGCATTTACCTCTCGCACCACCCCATCCATGTATAAGTTGAACAGTCAGGGCGACATAACGCATCCTTGACGAAGTCCCACCTTTACCTCGAACCACTCACTCTCTCCATTTCTAATCCTGACACAAGCTCTACTATTATCATAAAAACTCTTGACAGCTCCTAGAAGCTTTCCTCCTATCCCATATATCTGCAAAACCTCCCACAGTGCCTTTCTGTCTACCCTATCGTAAGCCTTTTCCAGATCCATAAAAGCCCAAAAAACATCCTTCCCCTTTCCTATAGCTTTCTCACATATCTGTCTTACCACAAAAATCTGATCTACACAACCTCTACCTGTCCTAAATCCACACTGTTCCTCACCAATTACTCCCTCTGTTCCTCTCCTAATCCTCTCAATCAAGATCCTCCCATAAGCCTTCCCAACTACACTGAACAAGCTAATCCCTACTGCATTTACACTTGTACCCTTTTCCCTTATAAAATGAAACTATACAGGCACTCCTCCAGTCCTCCGGCACAACTACCCTCTCTCCAGCAAACATTAAATAACCTCACCAGCCAGTCCACCATCACTGTACCTCCTTTTTTTAGACATTCTGCATGGCATCCATCCAGACCAGGTGCCTTACCTGCTTTCATCATCTTAACAATTGCCTTCACTTCATCCTTCCTTATTTCTCCTCCATTTTCCTCACTCATCACGGTCATTTTCTTAGCATTTCCCACTGCAACTATCTTTCCCTCCCTATCCTCCTTCACATTTAGCAACTCCCTAAAATATTCTGCCCATCTTCCCCTTACTGCCTTCTCTTCCATTATGATCTCTCCATCTGCACCTTTTATCTTTTCTTCTCTACTTGATTCGCCTCCTCTTCCTCTCATATGTATATGTATATATATATATATGTATATATTTATATATATATATACATATGTATATACATGTACATATATATGTATATATATATATATATATATATATATATATATATATATATATATATATATATATATATATATTAATCACAAAGAACCCACAGTCGGAATAAAAGGAAACTTTAGAAGAATGTGTAACTTCTTTATTTCGGCTAATAGCTATAGCCCTCTTGAGGAAAGTACAGATTACAAGAATTTGCAGAGACATAAGTACAATGAGATGTGAGTAGAAGGGGAACACACAGAATTAAAACAGGACGACCCGTCACGCAGGGCGGAGTCAGAGGTGAGGGAATGTGTGGGTGGAGGTGTGAGGTCATAATCTCACTGCTAGCTGTGAGCCGCTTGGTTAAGAATTATCACCCTCCTGACCCTGCTTCCTGCCCGCTTCACTCATGACCTCACACCTCCACCCAAACATCCCCTCACCTCCGACTCCGCCCTGCGTGACGGGTCGTCTTGTTTTAACTCTGCGTGTTCCCCTTCTACTCACATCTCATTGTACTTATGTCTCTCTCTCTCTCTATATATATATATGTATATATATAATATATATATATATGTATATATATATGTATATATGTGAATAATTCGCTAGTGGACAGCGACATCAATCATACAATCTCCATGACCGTCGCGCAGAGGATTCGAACCACTGCTTATGGACCCAAGACAGGCTCCACAACACACGCCTTTTACCACTCAACCACAGACGATCTAAAACCGTACGAACTCGTAATCTATCTGATTACCGAGATTGGGTAGGGCGCTACCTGCACCCCCATAACCCCATTTTTACCATTCGGCTAATCGCACCAGTGGGAATGGTAAGGACTAGAACGAATCCCCCTCACGCTTCTCGCCATCGTAACTATGTGAATAATTCGCTAGTGGACAGCGACATCAATCATACAATCTCCATGACCGTCGCGCAGAGGATTCGAATCACTGCTTATGGACCCAAGACAGGCTCCACAACACACGCCTTTTACCACTCAACCACAGACGATCTAAAACCGTACGAATTCGTAATCTATCTGATTACCGAGATTGGGTAGGGCGCTACCTGCACCCCCATAACCCCAATCGGCGCCCTACCCAATCTCGGTAATCAGATAGATAGATTTTCCATCTGCTCCCCTCGAAGAGAGGTTTTGTCGCTACCCCACATGCGATGGTGGGAGTTGAAATCTCCCACTATGAGTTTGTGGTGGGGTAGTTGTGGAATTACCACTAACCACCACCTTGGAAGCAGTTGCTATCAAAACAAAGCTGCATAATAAACTCGTGACCATCTGCTCCATTTACCTACCTCCCGACCCTCGTTTCCCACTAGAGGAAGTAAACAGGTCGATAAAACAACTACCCCACCACAAACTCATAGTGGGAGATTTCAACTCCCACCATCGCATGTGGGGTAGCGACAAAACATCTCTTCGAGGGGAGCAGATGGAAGAAGTGCTCAACACCAACAACCTGGTCCTCCTAAACACCGACAGTCCCACTCGCGTAGACGATACTAGGGGTTCCTTTTCATGTATAGATTTATCCATATCATCTCCTGCGTTGTCTGACATCACACAATGGAATACGCATGACGACACCATGCTCAGCGATCATTTCCCAGTAATACTAAAAATAGGGAGTGACCTTAAGGAGCGTTTCTTGTAGACATATGACTGAGGGGTTGTTTAGCGTGTTAAAAATTACTAGGTCATTTAATTTACTTCTAACACCTCGGCAATTCCACTGGATTATTTTCATTTTTATTTTATATATGTTTTTATTTATTGTTTGTTTTTATTTTGTTTTTATTTTGTTTATTTATCTGCTTCGGTTTCTTCCTTTCTTGGCCTTAGTGGGAGAGGTGTGTTTAGCCCCGGATGAACGGTCTGGGCTAGAAATAGGACTTAAAAATCGTTTATGGGAACCGGAGGTCTCCATGTGGACATCCTCTTCCGTACGTGTGGGCACGTTTGGAAGGCTCTGGGATGGTCGGGGAAGGAAGGTGCGAGTGAGTTTGCTTGCTAGTTTGGCGGTGTTCTTTATCCTTGTTGGAGTGCTTGTTCTCAGTTTGCGTTTCAATGGTTCTGTACGTTTTTTTTTTTTTTTTTCTTTTTTTTTTTCGTTTTTTTTTTTTTTTTTTTTTGCTAGCCGGAACATAGGAAGTTGCTCCGGAGGTACTAGTTGGGGTAACTAGTCTTTCCATCACACGCTTCCTTGCTTCGTAAAAGGATATGCCACAAGTTGCTTTTTCTGTACAGATTTCTTTTTCTATTTTGAAAGTGGGACAGTCTCGGGAGGTGGATGCATGGTTCTTATTGGAGGGACAGTTGACGCATTGAAACACAATAGCAGAGCAAGCATCCGTAGGATGTTCGCCTGCACACTTACGGCATATAACTGTTTGCTTGCTGCAGAATTTGGCTAGGTGACCATATTTGAAACATTTGTTGCAGCACAAAGGGTTGGAGACATATGGTCGTTTTGGGACATGGATATATCCAATTTTGACATGATCAGGGAGGGTTGTAGAATTGAACGTGAGAATTATGAGAGGCGTGTTCACTCGCATGTTCCTTTCCCGGTCCAGTTGCGTAATAAATTTAACATCCAGAATGCCTTCAGACTCCATCTCTTCGAGGATGTCACACTCGTCCATGGTCATCAAATCTCTGCAGTAGATTACCTCTGCAGGATTTGAGTGACTTAGGGAGGGATGCAACAACATCAAAGGAATGAAATTTTCTGGCCTTGAGCAAATCGCGAGTAGCTTTTCCAGAGTTGGTGGTGATTTGGAGGTCTCCGCTTCTAAGTTTTTTGACTTGGTTTATATCGTCGGTAAATTGGGACAGACATTTCATCATAAATGGGTTGAGGTCAGCTAAGCGAGTTTGGTGGGAATGTAGAAAAACATGTCTAGCCTTGTCCGGGTCGATATTGGGGTCGTCAGGGGAGGTTTTCCTAGTTTGCAGGGATGGAGTTGAGGACAACCATCCTGCGCGTCGGGGTGGGGGGACGAGCCCCCTGATACACAGAAAAATCTACTCAGCAGAGCAAAAGAATATAATATAACGGGGGTCACACAGTTTCCTTTGGCGACTGGTGACAGCCGCGTAGTAGGACCACTGTGTGCCCAGTGGGTACAGCAGAATTTACTAGATTTCGCCGGACCGGACGACAGAGAAGTCTCACGAGCCGACAAGGGCTCGTGCGGATCCCGGAGAGCTACGATATGACGAAAAAATGGCACAAGGTTAAAGTGCTGGGAAATGCCCAGAAGTGGGTGGCAGTGTTAACTGCCAACAAGGCTATCCAACGTAAAGTTGGATTATGTGAACAAGTTAACTGTAGGGAGTAGCCCTAACGAGTATAACTATGCTCGTGCATGTACGGACTCTCTGCCAGTATTTTTTTTTTTTATCTATTTATTTTTCTTTTTATCTCTAAGCCTATCGACCTATAATGAGGTCTTTAAACCTGGTGTGAACCTGCGATCCTTTTTAATCTACCATTATAATTTCCATAATAGTCCTGTAGTGCGCAAATAAAATACTACGTGGTCAATAAGTAAACGGTCATCAGTCAAAAGATTTGTAGTGTTTAGCTGATTTTTTTTCAGTTTGCAGTATTGTATAATCGCTTGGCGCCGTGTGTTGTATCTTGAGCAGTGTATGAGTATGTGTTTTATGGATAGTATGGTGTTGCAGGGGTTGCATTGGGGAGGAAATATGCCGTTTATGTATGGGTTTAGGTGGGTCAGGTAGGTCGAGTTTATCCTCAGTCTTGCTATGGCGATTTCCTCTCGTCTATTGTTTCTGTACGATGTCGACCAGTCTGTTATGTGTTCCTTTTGTTTGTGTGAGATGTGAAGGTTGTCCCACTGGAGTTGCCAGTGGGCGTGTAATCGTTTCCTTAGAATATATTTGAAGGTTCCTGTGTCCAGGGGCTTGTCTGTAATAGAGTCTTTTTCTAAGGCAGATTTGGCTAAGGTGTCCGCTTTCTCATTCCCGAAGATCCCAATGTGGCTGGGAACCCAAGAGAGAGTAATGGACTTGTTGGTCGTCGACAGTGTGCTAATGATTTTGCCCAGGAGAAAATTCTCCATATGGTTACCTGTCTTAATTGATTGTAGTGCGCTCAAGGAGTCTGTGAATATGACGAAGTTACTATGTGTGTCAGATTAAGCATTTTCTATGGCTTTGTATATACCGAAGAGTTCGGCAATATATATGCTCGTATGGTCCGGCAATCTGTACATCATCCGGGTTTTGGTGCTGTATAACCCTGTCCCTGTTTTATGGCCGCACTTGGAGCCATCCGTGTACAGTGCCCTGTGGTCATTCAACTTGTTGATGGTCTCCAGGGTCTTCTGTTTAAGTTCTTTTATGGAAGACGATTTTTTCCTGAGGTCTTGGTTGGTTTTGACCTTCAGGGCGATGTTTCTCCACGGCGGTAGGTATGTGGTTTTCATCTTTTCTATTGACCACAGTGGCACTGAATACTGCTCGCACAAGGATCGGATCCTGATGGAAAGGGGATTTAGGCTGGAGTTGGTTATCATTTCGCGCCTCTAGTGGAGGGTGGGGGGGACATTTGCTTCAACTACCAGCCTCTCTATTCTTGTGCAGCTTAATGCTCCAAGTGCTATTCGAAGGCCTTTGTTTTGGATGATGTTCAGGGGTTGTAACGTGGTTGGTGTTGCCGAACCATAAATCTGACACCCATAGTCTAATTTAGATCTAATTACGGACTTATAAATCATTAGCAGGGATTTCCTATCTGCTCCCCAATTTGTGCCCGTTAGTTTTCGTAGCAAATTAGTTCTCTTGTTGCACGCATCAACTAGATATTTTACATGGGCCTTCCAGTTTAGCCTGGAGTCCAGTTTCAGGCCAAGGGCAAGGGTTGAGTTTTGTACTGGAATGGGATTACCATGTAATTGGAGATTTATTTCTGCCTGGGCTCTGCGTGAAAATACAATTACTGTTGACTTTAATTCCGAAAACTTAAATCCCCATTTGTCAGACCAGTCCTGAAGCGAGTCCAGGGCAAGTTGTACGCGAGACCCGGAAAACTTGGCGTTCGATGAGGAATGCCAGATTCCGACGTCGGCAGCGTATAATGAGTATTTTAGGTTCCGAGGTGGAGCGGGTAGAATATCGTAAATGAGTAACATAAATAATGTGGGACTTAACACACTTCCCTGTGGTACGCCATTTTCTTGTGTGCGTACTGTTGAATAGTAATTTTGATTTTTAACGGAAAATGTATGTTCTTTAAAAAAAAAAAAAAAATTGAATGAAAATAGGGAGACTCCCTCTAAGGCCAAGTGCATAGAGCTTTTCGAGGATACCACGTCGCCATACCATGTCGTAGGCTCTTTCTAAATCTAAAAAGCAAGCAACAAGGTAGTCTTTCCTCTCGAAACTTGAGAGGATGTCTTGTTCTAAGTTGAGCAAATGGTCAAGACTACTTCTATTTTTCCTGAAACCACATTGGGCAGAAACTATTAAAATTTGAGACTGTAGAATGAATTTTAATCTGTTATTGGCCATACGTTCTAATACTTTGCATAAGCAATTGGTAAGCGCTATAGGACTCTTTGGGTCCTTCCTCTTTTTGAGAATAGGTATGACGTGGGCATGTTTCCATGATTTTGGGAATTCTTGATTAATCCAAATTGCGTTGTATATTTCTAGTAATTTTTTGAGTGAAATTGAATTCAAATGTTGCAGCATCTCATACCTAATCCCATCTGGGCCAGCAGAGGTTCCTCTGCACGAGCTTAAGGCTTGTTCAAGCTCGTGTAGTTGGAAGGGGGTGTTATAGTCGTGGTGTGTCTGTGTATGGAAGATCAGTGGTTCTGCTTCCCGTCTTTGTTTGTGTTGTAAGAAGGTTGGAGAATAGTTATTCGTGTTGCCTGTTTGTGTAAATGTGTCTGCTATTGTGTTTGCGATGTCCGTAGGAGCATCTACAAACGTGTTTCCAATGGTCAGGGTCTTGATGTTAGGGGTATATTTGCCGTCGATTTTTCGGTCTGCTGACCAGATTTGTGTTAGAGGAGTGTTTATGTTTATTGTCGAGATGTAATCATGCCAAGACTTTCGTTTGGCCTCTTTGATGGTTTTACGGGCCTCTGCTTGCGCCTTTTTAAAAGTAATAAAGTTTGATGCAATCGGGTTATTTTCAAAAGTACGGTAAGCCCTATTCCGCTTGCAAAGTGCTTTTCTGCAGTCTGATGTCCACCAAGGAACTCTATGCTTGTGAAATACCGAGGTTTTTGGTATATGCTTATGTGCTGAATTCAAAATTGAAATAGTTAAATTTGATATTCTGTCATCCATATTATCCCCTGTGATGTTGTTGTTGGTGGTTGTGCGATACATTTCCCAGTTGGCTTTTGTAATATTGAATTTGGGACAGGGAGGGGGTGGGTTGTCTCCGTAGGCTGGAGTAGCCGTAGCGTGGTCACCCCCTATTTTTAGGATTACTGGGAAATGATCGCTAAGCATGGTGTCGTCATGCGTGGTCCATTCGATAGTGACATTCGATAATGTCAGACAACACAGGAGATGATATGGATAAATCAATGCATGTAAAGGAACCCCTAGTATTGTCTACACGAGTGGGACTGCCAGTGTTTAGGAGGACCAGGTTGTTGGTATTGAACACTTCTTCCATCTGCTCCCCTCGAGGAGATATGTTGTTGCTACCCCACGTGTGATGGTGGGAGTTGAAGTCTCCCACTATGAGTTTGTGGTGGGGTAGTTGTCTGATCAATTCGTTAACTTCCACTAGTGGGAATTGAGGGTCGGGAGGTAGGTAGATGGAGCAGATGGTGACGAGTTTGTTTTGCAGTTTGGTTTTCACTGCGACTGCTTCCAAGTTAGTGGATGGTGGTAATTCCACTTGGGGAAGGCAGTCGCTGACTGCAACTGCGACCCCCCCCCCCTCCAGGCGCTAACCTGTCCTTCCTATATATGGTAAAGTTTTTGAATGTGAACTCAACAATGGGCTTGAGGAGTGTTTCCTGTAGACATATTACTGAGGGGTTGTTTAGGGAGTTAAAAATTACAAAGTCATTTAATCTACTTCTAGCACCTCGGTAATTCCACTGGATTACTTTCATTTTTTTTTTTTTTTTTTCGGTTTCTTCCTTTCTTGGCCTTAGTGGGAGAGGTGTGTTTAGCCCCGGATGAACGGTCTGGGCTAGAAATAGGACTTAAATGTCGCTTGGAAGAAACGGAGGTCTCCATGTGGACATCCTCTTCCGTACGTGTGAGCACACGCTTGGGAAGCTCTGGGATGGCCGGGGAAGGAAGGTGCGAGTGAGTTTGCTTGGTAATTGGGCGATGATCTTTGTCCTTGTTGGAGTGTTTGTTCTCTGTTTGTGTTTCAATGGTTCTATAAATTTTCTTTACTACCGAAGCATAGGAAGTTGCTCCGGAGGTACTAGTTGGGGTAACTAGTCTTTCCATCACACGCTTCCTTGCTTTGTAAAAGGATATGCCACAAGTTGCTTTTTCTGTACAGATTTCTTTTTCTATTTTGAAAGTGGGACAGTCTCGGGAGGTGGATGCATTGTTGCTATTGGAGGGACAGTTAACGCATTGAAACACATTAGCAGAGCAAGCATCCATAGGATGTTCGCCTGCACACTTACCGCATACGACTGATGGTTTGCTGCAGAAATTGGCTAGGTGACCATATTTGAAACATTTATTGCAGCGCAAAGGGTTGGGGACATGTGGTCGTGTTGGGACATGAATGTATCCAATTTTGACGTGGTCAGGGAGGGTTGTTGAATTGAATGTCAGAATTATGAGGGGCGTGTTCACTCGCATGTTCCTTTCTCGGTCCAGTCGCGTTATGAATTTAACATCTAATATGCCTTCGGATTTCATCTCATCGAGGATGTCACATTCTTCTATGGTCATCAAATCTCTGCAGTGGATTACTCCTCTGCAGGAGTTGAGTGACTAAGGAGGGATGCAACAACATCGAAGGAATGAAACTTCCTGGCCTTGAGCAGGTCGCGTGTAGCTTTCCCAGAGTTGGTGATGATTTGGAGGTCTCCGCTTCCAAGTTTTTTAACTTCATAAATATCATCGGTAAATTATGATAGATATTTTTTAAGCATGAAAGGGTTGAGGTCAGCTAATCGGGTCTGGTCAGAATGGAGAAACACGTGTCTAGCCTTGTCCGGGTCGATATTGGGGTCGTCAGGGGAGGTCTTCCTAGTTTGCAGGGATGGAGTTGAGGACTCCATCCTGCGCGTCGGGGTGGGGGGACGAGCCCCCTGTTACACAAAAAGAGAATGTACTCAGCAGAGCCAAAGAATATGATATAAAGGGGTCACACAGTTTCCTTGGCGACTGGTGACAGCGGCGTGGTAGGACACACTGTATGCCCAGCGGGTACGGTGTCTACACTACTCTAAACTACGATAGAATTTCTAGATTTCGCCGGGCCGCACGACGAAGAAGTCTCACGAGCCAACAAGGGCTCGTGCGGATCCCGGAGAGCTACGAAGAAACGAAAAATGAC
>NC_134777.1:135138205-135158205 GCF_046742065.1 Oratosquilla oratoria
CACTCCACCTTTTCCTGCTACACTTGCACCCAAGTATCTAAAACTATCCACTTCCTCCAGTCGCTCTCCCTTAATGTTCACTTCCAGTCTACTGCCACTTTCACCCCTTGTACATCTCATCACCTTACTTTTACCTACATTTATCTTTAGCTTTCTTCTATCACATACTCTCCCAAACTCTGCCACCAGCTTCCTCAATCCCTCCTCTGACCCTGCCACAAGCGCAGTGTCGTCTGCAAACAACAGCTGGCTCACCTCCCACTTTTCTCCATTTTCTTTAACCATCTCCAATCCCTGACCCACTACCCTAGCATTCACCTCTCGCACCACCCCATCCATGTATAAGTTGAACAGCCAGGGCGACATAACGCATCCCTGACGAAGTCCCACCTTTACCTCAAACCACTCACTCTCTCCATTTCTAATCCTGACACAAGCTCTACTACTCTCATAAAAACTCTTGACAGCTCCCAGAAGCTTTCCTCCTATCCCATAAATCTGCATAATCTCCCACAGTGCCTTTCTGTCTACCCTATCATAAGCCTTTTCCAGATCCATAAAAGCCCAAAAAACATCCTTCCCCTTTCCTATAGCTTTCTCACATATCTGTCTTACCACAAAGATCTGATCTACACAACCTCTACCTGTCCTAAATCCACACTGTTCCTCACCAATTACTCCCTCTGTTCCTCTCCTAATCCTCTCAATTAAGATCCTCCCATAAGCCTTCCCTACTACACTTAACAGGCTAATCCCTCTGAAACTACTACATTCACACTTGTCCCCTTTTCCCTTGTAAAGAGGAACTATACAGGCACTTCTCCAGTCCTCCGGTACTCTACCCTCTCTCCAGCAAACATTAAATAACCTCACCAACCAGTCCACTATCACTGAACCTCCCTTTTTCAGGAATTCTGCATGGCATCCATCCAGACCAGGTGCCTTACCTGCTTTCATCATCTTTACAACTGCCTTCACCTCATCCTTCCTTATTTCTCCTCCATTCTCCTCACTCATCACTCTCATTTTCTTCGCATTTCCCACTGCAGCTATCTTTCCTTCCCTATCCTCCTTCACATTTAGCAACTCCCTAAAATATTCTGCCCATCTTCCCCTTACTGCCATCTCTTCCATTATCATCTCTCCATCTGTACCTTTTACCTTTTCTTCTCTACTTGATTCGCCTCCTCTTCCTCTCTTTATTTCTTTCCAAAACATCTTTTTATTACTTTCAAAATTTTCTGTCATACTCCTACCCCATTTCACATCTGCTCTCCTCTTTGCCTCCTTTACCTTTTGCTTTACTTCTCTTTTCTTTTCTTTGTACGTCTCATATGACTCCCCCGTCCTCTTTTGTAACCATATAAGCATACTCATATATACTCTCACTTCGTCTTCTGGGGTGAAATAATTTGAATTATTTGAAGCCTACATGCAGGAAGAGGAAGAGTTGAGGACCGGGAAGGCGAATGGTGTGAGAGTCTGGAATGAAGATAGCTGAACTTTATTTGGGAGCAACTTTTGAAAAGCAAAACCAAAAATACAAAATAAAGTGGTTGGTCATACCTTTTTAGAATAATCTCAATATAAATAAAGAATTGCCTTCTGCCACCACGATCTCCTCGTTCATCTTACTTTTCTTCTTTCAGCTTGTATCTGTTCCCAAAAGCTGATCCCGACATGAAGTTTCTTTTTGGCTTCTTGCGAACTCAGCTGAGCACCTCTACCACTGTGGCACTCATCTTTGGACCCAAGGTACTGTTCCCCAGTGTCAAAGCTCTTCATCTCGGATATCCTGCTGGTGTAGCATCCTCAGCATCGTAGAGAAAAACATACAGAGATATGTAACGTTAACCACTTTGAAAAGAAGCAATTGGATCAGAGCTCTTTTGTCTATTACATAGTCAGTGCACAAATAACTTTAGCCAAATTGATCACCTCATTTGACCAAGTACTTCATCCATAGAAGATCAGTTGCATCATCAACTGTATCCATGTCATTATGCATTAACTTGTTTCATACAAGTTATTAGCCTTTTTGATCTATTCTGTTATTTTTCTTTGTGTCATACTTAAGAAATAAAATTAAAGCTATATACAGTGGAATAGAAAAAATAAATTCCAAAATGGATTGCCATAATCTCAGTGTGCACAAAACAAACAAAATTTGCAGGGGATTGAAACCTAAATATATGTGTATACATATACATACATACTCACACTAAATGGTCCCCAGTCCATAGATATTCATCTTTTCAGCCATATTAATTTTCACTTTAATTCCATGCCATCATGGTCAAGACTGACAAGGAGCATAATGGAAGCATGTAGTCAAGCTAAAGACTCGAACCCAGCCGAGACGTAACAAATGAACAGTGACTTAGACCATTGCAATATGGTCTAAGTCACTGTTCACTTGTTATGTCTCAGCTGGGTTCGAGTCCTTAGCTTAAATATGTATATGCTTCCATCGAGCTCCTTGTCAGTCTCGACTGTGATGGCATGTGGTTGAAAAGATGAACACACACACACACACACACACACACACACACACACACACACACACACACACACACACACACACACACACACACACACACACACACACACACACACACACACACACACACACACACACACACACAACGGTAAAACAAGAGGACACGGACAAAAATTGAAAAAGGATAGTTATAGAAAAAACTTGAAAAGGAACAGTTTCCCACACAGAGCAATAAATACATGGAACAAATTAGACAACAAAACAGTATGTGCTAACACTATACAAGATTTTAAGATAAAACTTGATGCGGAGAGATACAAAGACGGGTCATCACGAGCATAGCTCCCCTCCCGTATATTACAACTAGGTAAATACAACTAGGTAAAATAAATACACACACACACACACACACACACACACACACACACACACACACACACACACACACACACACACACACACACAAAATGTATAAAAAAAACTTGAAAGAATACAAAGAGCAATTACAAAATTGGCACCAACACTCTCAAAACTATCATATGAAGAGAGACTACAAAAACTTGAACTACAGACACTAGAGCAAAGAAGAGAGAGAGGAGATTTGATAGCTATTTACAGAATCATGAAAGGCATAGAAATTACTGAGAGAGAGAATCTGATAAAATGGGATGACAGAAATACAAGAGGACACGGAAAGAAAATAAAAAAAGACAGCTATAGAAGAGATTTGAAAAAGAACAGCTTTCCTCACAGAGTAATAGACAGTTGGAACAAGTTAGATGAGAAAGTGGTGTGTGCAAAAACAATACATGAATTTAAAAATAGTTTAGATAAAATGAGATATGAAGACGGGACCCCACGAGCATAGCTCCCCTTCCCGTAAAATACAACTAGGTAAAACTAGGTAAATACACACACACACACACACATATATATATATATATATATATATATATATATATATATATATATATATATATATATATATATATGTATATATATACATATATATATATATATATATATTATATATATATATACATATGTATGTATGTATATATATACATGTATATATACATATACATGTGTATGTATGTATATACATATATATACATATATATATATATATATATATATATATATATATATATATATATATATATATGTGTGTGTGTGTGTGTGTGTGTGTGTGTGTGTGTGTGTGTGTGTGTGTGTGTGTGTGTGTGTGTGTGTGGGTGTGTGTGTGTGTGTGTGTGTGGGTGTGTGTGTGTGTGTGTGTGTACTTGGTGACCACGTAGTCGCTGCACACTCCAATCTTGGTCTTATCAAAGTGACTAGTATTTTCTTTACCATTTCTTCGTCCAGGGGACATATTATTCATAATAAGGACTCCCAGGTCCTTCTCATTTTCTACTTTTTTAATTTCTTCTTCTCCCAATTTATATGATCCCACTATTCTTTTTTTGCTTTTTCCAAATTCCATTATACTACACTTCTTGATATTGAATTCCATCTCCCACTTCCTACTCCATTCCCATACCTTATTGAGATCATTCTGTAGCGACTCACAATCTTTTTCAGTGTTCACTTTTTTTAAACAATTTTGCATCATCCGCAAAGTAGCTCATATAACTTTCAATTCCTTTATCCATATCATTAATATGTATAGCAAACATTATTGGGGCCAGAACTGTTCCTTGTGGAACTCCACTTATCACTTCATCACCACTCTCTTTTTTCTGTCATGCAAGACGTCTTCCATCCACTTCAGTAGTTTGCCCTGTATTCCTCCTGCAGTTTCTAATTTCTTTAGCAATTTCTTATGTGGTACCTTATCAAAAGCTTTATTCAGGTCTAGAAATGCACAATCAACCCATCCATCTCTTTCTTCTATTACATCTATTAGCCTTGAATAGAAACACATTAAGTTTGTGACGCATGATCGTCCTTGTCTAAACCCAAATTACCTTGGATTTAGTATGTTGTTTTTCTCCAAATACCTTGCCCATCTAATTTTGATCATTCTTTCACAAATTTTAGCTATGGTACTTGTAAGAGAGACCGGTCTATAGTTAGTAAGGTCTTCCTTGTTTCCCCCTTTATATATTGGTACTATATTTGCTCTTTTCCAATCTTCTGGAACTTTTCCTTCTTTCAATGAACTGTTTATTAGACTATGTATTTTATCTGTTAGTTCATTCCTGCATTCTCTCAAAATCCAGTTTGCCATTTCATCTGGATCATGCGATATTCTGACATCGAGATTACTCGAGTGATTCATTATTTCTTTCCTTGTTATTTCTATCTCTTTCATAGGGGGGGACTTTCTCCTCCCACTCGATATCTCTAGGCTGTATGTTCTCCCTCATAAACACCGATTTAAAATGCTTGTTCATAATTTCTGCCATTTCTATTTCCTCTATGTATTCAACTCCTTGTCGTAGTTTCTCTAATTCTTGTTTGTTTTTCAGTTTGTTGTTTACAAATCTGTAAAATAGTTTTGGTTGATCTTTACGTTTTTCTATGACATCTTTTTCGTTTTTTCTCTTTTCTTCTCTGTACACATATTCATTTCTATAACTAGTATATATTTTCCATTTTTCAGGTCTTTTGTCTTTTTTTCATTTTATCCAAGCTTTATCTTTTTAACTCTCTACATCTTTTGTTGTACCAACACTTTACATATTCTTTTTTCTTGATTTTGTCTTGGAACGTACTTTTCCACTCCTTTATAATTTTTTGTCAAAATATTCCATTTCTCTTCTACTGTTGTTTCCTCCTTGTGTACGGTATTCTTTCCCAGTCTGTTTTTGAAAGGATTCTCTTATTTTATTATAAAAAAAAAAAAAAAAAATCATACATATTGTTCGTTTTTTTCGTGTAATTTTTTCTTATTTAATTCCAGTTCAACCAATATGTGGTCACTTTTACTTATTGTTGTCTTATATTCAATCTTGTCCCTTATTTCGGGTTCTGATGTGATTATTAGGTCCAGTCTCGATGGTTCTTTCTCATTTCTAGACCTAGTGTTCTCTTGTATCCAGTGCGTCATTGTATGTTCTATAATAATATCAAGTAGTACATTTCCCCATAGGTCGTTTCCACCCTTCACTGTCATCTCTTCCCAGCAGATTTCTTTACAATTAATGTCACCCATTATAACTATTCTTCCTACATCTTCCATTATCTTATTTAGTGTTATCCTTGTGTCTTCTAACATATTTTTGTGTTCTTTCTCTTCCCACGAAGCCGTTTTAGGAGGCACATAATTAACTACAAACTTCCTGCTCTTCCCATTCCTGTCCTCCACTTCCATCTTAATCATCTCTATTTTTTCCATATCTGACATTCCTCACATTTATATCCTTCTTAGTCAGGAAAATAACTCCACCTCCTTGTTTTACCTCTCTGTTTATAATCCAATAATTATAAGCACCATGTCCTATACTGTTTGGACCTTTCAATTTTGTCTCTACAATTCCCATTATGTCCGATACTTTTTCCTTCAGGTAATCATTCAGTTCGTTTAAAGCTGTTATTCAGCCATCTATATTTGTGTAAGACACTTTTAATTTTCTGCTACTTCCATCGTGTTTTCTGTTTTCCTTCTGTTTTTCTCTGCTATGAACCATTTCCTCACTTTCATATTCACTACTCTCCAATAGAATTTCTCTTTGACTCTGTTCTTTTCTCGTTTTTTTTTCTTCTTTTGCTTCTAGTCTTTTTGTTTTCTCATCTTCTCTTTCATTTTTATTCATTTCTCTTTTTATCCATACCCGTTTATATTGATCACTGTCTGCTAGTTTCCCTGTTTTTGCTAAGATATTGCCTGCTGTCGTTTGTGACTTAAATTTAACTTTAATTGGTCTGGTCTTATCTCTTTTGTATTTCTCTAGTATATATATTTCTTCTATTTGTTTCCATGTTTCTGGTTCATCTTCTTTAACTTCTTCTAATATCTTATTTATTTTTTCCTTTTCCTGTTTTATTCTTGCAGTCCTATTTGGTTTATACTTCTCTTCCATCCCTAATATAATTATACATTTCTTTTTATCCGCTAAGTCTCTTAGTCTCTAAGTCTCTAAGTCTCTTCTCCTTCTCCCTCATCACTTTAATAACTATGTCCTTAGTTTGTTCTTTCATCTGCTGTTCCACTATACCTCTAAATTCAATTTTATTGTTCTCTTGTACTTTTTTCCAACCACCTACCTCTTTTCCTTTGGACTCTTTATTCTCTTTATTATCCCTCTTTAATTCCTCATTCTCATCCTTTACTTCCCTTAACTGTCTTTTTAATTCTTCTACTTCTTTAGTTAGGTTTTGATTCTCCTTCTTTAGTTCTTCCAGTTTATCAACTCTTTAGATAACTAGTCTTAATTGGTTAAACCTGACCTCCCATTTTTTTTTTTTTTTTTTTTTTTTTTTTTTTCTTTTTTCTCCTCTAGATTTACTAGTTGGGGAAGGTTGTCACCTCCTCCCTCCTTAAATCCACAAAAACAGTTATCTTCTCTTTCCATTGATCTGCTATTATCTATATTTCTGCTTTTGACACTTCTGCTTCCTTGTTCTTCCTCGTCTGTGTGTTCTGCACCCCTCTTGTTAACATCCGGGGACCGTTCGTCCCCTTTCTCATTTCTTCCATTTTCCTTAGTAATCCCTCTCTTTCACCTTTTTCTTCACATTCCCACTACACCACGAGCTTTTCCCTTCCCTATTAATACAACAAAGGTACTCCCTCGTTGTTGAGATCGATGAAACTTGAAGGTTTCCTGGAGTTCCAAACTTCGTTGTCACTTCGACCGATGTGTGTGTGTGTGTGTGTGTGTGTGTGTGTGTGTGTGTGTGTGTGTGTGTGTGTGTGTGTGTGTGTGTGTGTGTGTGAGAGAGAGAGAGAGAGAGAGAGAGAGAGAGAGAGAGTGTGTGTGTGTGTGTGTGTGTGTGTGTGTGTGTGTGTGTGTGTATTTACCTAGTTGTATTTACCTAGTTGTATTTACCTAGTTGTATTTACCTAGTTGTATTTACCTAGTTGTATTTACCTAGTTGTATTTTACGGGAAGGGGAGCTATGCTCGTGGGGTCCCGTCTTTATAACTCATTTTATCTAAACTATTCTTAAATTCATGTATTGTTTTTGCACACACTACTTTCTCATCTAACTTGTTCCAACTGTCTATTACTCTGTGAGGAAAGCTGTTCTTTTTCACATCTCTTCTATAGCTGTCTTTTTTTATTTTCTTCCCGTGTCCTCTTGTATTTCTATCATCCCATTTAATCAGATTCTCTCTATCAGTAATTTCCATGCCTTTCATGATTCTGTAAATAGCTATCAAATCTCCTCTCTCTCTTCTTTGCTCTAGTGTCTGTAGCTCAAGTTTTGCTAGTCTCTCTTCATATGATAGTTTTGAGAGTGTTGGTGCCAATTTTGTAATTGCTCTTTGTATTCTTTCAAGTTTTGTTATACATTTTTTTGTATTTGGTGACCACATCGTTGCTGCATATTCCAATCTTGGTCTTATCAAAGTGATTAATATTTTCTTCACCATTTCTTCATCCAGGTATGTAAATGCCACTTTGATTGTTCTTATCAAATCATAAGTTTCTCCAATTTTTTTTGTTTATGTGTGTGTGTGTGTGTGTGTGTGTGTGTGTGTGTATTTACCTAGTTGTATTTTACGGGAAGGGGAACTATGCTCGTAGTGTCCCGTCTTTATATCTCATTTTATCTAAACTATTTTTAAATTCATGTATTGTTTTTGCACACACCACTTTCTCATCTAACTTGTTCCAACTGTCTATTACTCTGTGAGGAAAGCTGTTCTTTTTCAAATCTCTTCTATAGCTGTCTTTTTTTATTTTCTTTCCGTGTCCTCTTGTATTTCTGTCATCCCATTTTATCAGATTCTCTCTATCAGTAATTTCTATGCCGTGTGTGTGTGTGTGTGTGTCTGTGTGTGTGTGTGTGTGTGTGTGTGTGTGTGTGTGTGTGTGTGTGTGTGTGTGTGTGTGTGTGTGTGTGTGTGTGTGTGTGTGTGTGTGTGTGTGTGTGTGTGTGTGTGTGTGTGTGTGTGTGTGTGTGTATGTGTGTGTGTGTGTGTGTGTGTGTATTCACCTCGGATCTGCTGCAGCCTCTTTTCGAGACAGCCAGACACCACCCTACGGCAGTGAGCTCAGAGCTCATTATTAGCAGATCTCTGGGTAGGTCTGAGACCACTCACACTCCACACACCGGGAATGCAAGGTCACAACTCCTTGACTAACGTCCCGTACCTACTCGCTGCTAGGTGAACAGGGGCTACACGTGAAAGGAGACAAACTCAACTTGTCTCCGCCCGGCCGGGGAATCGAACCCCGGTTCTCCGGCTTGTGAGGCCAGTGCTTTACCAATCCGCCACCGGGCCGTGTGTGTGTGTGTGTGTGTGTGTGTGTGTGTGTGTGTGTGTGTGTGTGTGTGTGTGTGTGTGTGTGTGTGTGTGTGTGTTCACCTACTTGTATTTTACGGGAAGGGGAGCTATGCTCGTGGGTCTTCATATCTCGTTTTATCTAGATTGTTTTTAAATTCGTGTAGCGTTTTTTCACACACCACATTTTCATCAAACTTTTCCAAACCTCTATTACCCTGTGGGGAAAGCTGTTCTTTTTCAGGGCTTTTCTATAACTGTCTTTCTTGATTTTCTTTCCGTGTCCTCTTGTATCTCTACCACTCCATTTTATTATATCCTCTCTATCAATAGTTTCTATGCCTTTCATGATTCTATAAATATTCATCAAGTCCCCTCCCTCTCTCTTCTTTGCTCTAATGTCTGTAGCTCAAGTTTTGCTAGTCTCTCTTCATATGATAGTTCTGAGAGTGTTGGTGCCAATTTCGTAATTGCTCTTTGCATTCTTTAAAGTTTGGTTATACATTTTTTGTACTTGGTGACCACGTCGTTGCTGCATACTCCAATATTGGTCTTATCAAAATGACTAGTATTTTCTTCACCATTTCTTCATCCAGGTATGTAAATGCCACTTTGATTGTTCTTATTAAATCATAAGTTTCTCCAAAAAATTTGTTGATATGTTTCTCAGGGGACATATTATCCATGATAATGACTCCCTGGTCCTTCTCATTTTCTACTTTTTTAAATTCTTCCTCTCCCAATTTATATGATCCAACTTCTTTTTTTGCTTCTTCCAAATTCCATTATATTACACTTCTTAATATTGAATTCCATCTCCCACTTCCTACTCCATTCTCATACTTTCTTGAGATCACTCTGCAGCGACTCACTATCTTCTACATTGTTCACTTTTTTCAACAGTTTTGTATCATCCGCAAAGAAGGTCATATAACTTTGAATTCCTTTATCCATATCAATAATATATATAGCAAACATTATTGGGGCCAGAACTGTTCCTTGTGGAACTCCACTAATCACTTCATCCCAATTAGAGTGCTTCTCTCTTATCACCACTCTCGTTTTTCTTTATGCAAGAAGTCTTCCATCCACTTGAGTAGTTTGCCCTTTATTCTTCCTGCAGTTTCTAATTTCTTTAGCAATTTCTTATATGGCACCTTATCAAAAGCTTTTTTCAGGTCTAGAAATGCACAATCAGCCCATCCATCTCTTTCTTGTATTACACATTAAGTTTGTGACGCATGATCGTCCTTGTCTAAATCCAAATTATCTTGGATTTATTACATTATTTTTTGTTTTTGTTTTTCAAAAGACAAAAGACCCGAAAAATGGAAAATATATACCGGTTATAGAAGCCAATATGTGCAAGTGCTTAGAGAAGAAAAGAGAAAATACGAAAAGGATGTCATAGAAAAATGTAAAGATCAACCAAAACTATTTACAGACTTGTAAACAACAAACTGAAAAACAAACAAGAATTAGAGAAACTACGACAAGGAGTTGAATACACAGAGGAAATAGAAATGGCAAAAATTATTAACAAGCATTTTAAATCAGTGTTTAGGAAGGAGAACATACAACTTAGAGGTTTCGAGTGGGAGGAGAAAGTCCCCCCTATGAAAGAGATAGAAATAACACGGAAAGAAATGATAAATCACTTGAGTAATCTCGATGTCAGGATATCGCATGATCCAGATGAAATGGCAAACTGGATTTTGAGAGAATGCAGGAATGAACTAACAGACAAAATACATGGTCTAATAAATAGTTCATTGAAAGAAGGAAAAGTTCCAGAAGATTGGAAAAGAGCATATATAGTACCAATATATAAAGGGGGAAACAAGGAAGACCGGTCTGTCTTACAAGTACGGTAGCTAAAATTTGTAAAAGAATGATCAAAATTAAATAAGTAAAGCATTTGGAAAAAAAAAAAGTGTACTAAATCCGAGGCAATTTTGGTTTAGACAAGGAAGATTATGTGTCACAAACTTGATGTGTTTCTATTCAAGACTAATAGATATATTGCAAGAAAGAGATGGATGGGCTGATTGTGTATTTCTAGACCTGAAAAAAGCTTTTGATATGGTGCCACATCAGAAATTGCTAAAGAAATTAGAAACTGCAGGAGGAATACAGGGCAAACTACTGGTGTGGATGGAAGACCTTCTTGCATGAAAGAAAAATGAGAGTGGTGATAAGAGACAAACATTCTAATTGGGATGAAGTGATTAGTGGAGTTCCACAAGGAACAGTTCTGGCCCCAATAATGTTTGCTATATATATTAATGATATGGATAAAGGAATTGAAAGTTATATGAGCCTCTTTGCAGAGGATGCAAAACTGTTGAAAAAAGTGAACACTGAAGAAGATTATGAGTCGCTGCAGAGTGATCTCAATAAAGTATGGGAATGGAGTAGGAAGTGGGAGATGGAAGAAATAAAAAAGTGGAAAATGAGAAGAACCTGGGAATCATTATTATGAATAATATGTCTCCTGAGAAACGTATAGACAAAATATTGGGAGAAACTTATTATTTAATAAGACCAATCAAAGTGGCATTTACATACCTGGATGAAGAAAATGGTGAAGAAAATACTAGTCACTTTGATAAGACCAAGACTGGAGTATGCAGCGACGACGTGGTCACCAAGTACAAAAAATGTATAACAAAACTTGAAAGAATGCAAAGAGCAATTACGAAATTGGCACCAACGCTCTCAGAAATACCATATAAGGAGAGGCTGGCAAAACTTGAGCTACAGACATTGAAGCAAAGAAGAGAGAGAGGAGACATGATAACTATTTATAGAATCATGAAAGGCGTGGAAATTATTGATAGAGAGGATCTAATAAAATGGGATAGTAGAGATAGAAATGGATACGGAAAAAAAGACAATTATAGAAGAGACCTGAAAAAACAGCTTTCCCCACAGGATAACAGACGTTTGGAACAAGTTAGATGAGAATGTGGTGTGTGCAAAAATGATACACGAATTTATAAAAACAGTCTGGGTAAAACGAGATATGGAGACGGGACACTACGAGCATAGCTCACCTTCCCGTAAAATACAGCTAGGTAAATACAACTACGTAAATACATGCACACACACACACACACACACACACACACACACACACACACACACACACACAATGGATGGAGGACTTCCTTACTTGTGGAAAGATGAGAGTAGTGCTCAGAGAAAAATATTCAGATTGGAAAGAGGTGATCATTGGAGTACCGCAAGGATCTGTACTGGCACCAATAATGTTTGTTATCTATATGAATAACATGGACGAGGACGTGAACTGTTACATGATCTTCTTTGCTGACGACGCCAAACTGTTAAGGAAAGTAGAAACTGATAAGGACTGTGAAGTACTGCAAGAAGACCTAAACAGGGTATGGAACAAGAGTCAGAAATGGGAAGTGGACTTTAATACTAAGAAGTGTAGCATAGTGGAGTTTGGAAAAAGCAAAAAGTGAATATCAGGAAAATATACAATTGGAACCAAGGAAGTAAAGAAAGTAGGATCCGAAAAAGATTTGGGAGTAATTATCACGAACGACTTGTCCTATGATAAACAGATTAACAAAATTGTCGGGGAGACTTACAACTTGCTAAGATCAATAAAAGGGGCATTTGCATACTTGGACGAAGACATAGTAAAAAAAAATATTGGTTACATTGATAAGGCCTAGACTAGAGTATGCGGCGACATTGTGGTCCCCCAATACCAAAAAAGAATATAAAGAAAATAGAAAGAATCCAAAGAGCAGCTACAAAAATGGCACCTGCACTTGCAAACCTATCATACAATGAGAGATTAGCTAAACTGGAGTTACCGACACTGGAGCAAAGAAGAGAGAGAAGTGACCTATTGACCATCTACAGAATCATGAAAGGCACAGAGATACTTGATAGAGAGGACTTACTTAACTGGGACAAGAGAAACACAAGAGGACACGGAAAGAAAATAAAAAATCATAGCTATAGAAGAGAACTTAAGAAAAACAGTTTTCCACATAGAATTTTGGACACTTGGAACAAATTGGATAATGAAATAGTATGCGCTAAAACCATTCATGAGTTTAAAAGCAAACTAGACACTGCGAGATACAATGGTGGGACATCACGAGCATAGCTCCCCTTCCCGCAAAATATAACTAGGTAAATACACACACACACACACACATACACACACACACACACACACACACACACACACACACACACACACACCTCTCATGGCGCTGTGGTTAGAGCTCTGGCCTGCCACTACGGAGGTCCGGGTTCGACTCTCGCCCGGGGCTGAAATAATATCAGTATCGCAGCGCTGAGGGGTGTTACTCCAACTCTCGTGGGCGGGGAGTTGGGTGTGTGTGTGTGTGTGTGCAAGGTCATAGCATTACCCATAGATCGGACCTACGAGCTCTGAGCTCTCTTCCAGGAGGGAAATAGCTATCGATCATGAGTCCAACACGTGATCCAAAGACCAAGTGAATACACACACACTGAAAAAGAATAGCTTCCTACACAGAGTGATAGATATCTAGAACAAACTGAATGAAGAAACAGTGAGTGCTAAAACTATACAAGATTTTAAGAACAAAATGGATGCGGAAAGATACAAAAGAGGGTCACTACGAGTATAGCTCTCTTCCCGTAAAATACAACTAGGTAAATAAACACACACACACACACACACACACACACACACACACACACACACACACACACACACACACACACACACACACACACACACACACACACACACACACACACACACACAAAACTCAAAAAAGATAGTCATAGAAGAGATCTGAAGAAAAAGTTTTCCACATAGAGTGGTGGACACTTAGAACAAACTGGACGAAACAATAGTGTGTGCAAAAACCATATACAAATTTAAGAGCAAACTAGACACTGCGAGATACAAAGGCGGGACACCACAAGCGTAGTTCCCCTTCCCGTAAGATACAACTAGGTAAACACACACACACACACACACACACACACACACACACACACACACACACACACACACACACACACAAATATATATATATATATATATATATATATATATATTTATATATATGCATATATATACAGTATACATACATATATATATATATATATACATATATATATGTACATATGTATATATGTATATATATATATATATATATACTGTTATATATATATATATAAATATAATATATATATATACATATATACTTATATATATAATTATATATATATATATGTATATATATATATCAATGTAACTTAAAAAATAAAGTCTTTCCAGTTTTTCCCGTTTTTCAATCCGTGGTATTTTGGGGACATCGGGTGGGTGTAAGGGTGTGTTTTCAGAAGGTTCAATTTTGAACAAATGGCAGATTCAGTGTTGAAGAAAAGGCGGCAACGCCACTTTTGGAAATGGGTGACTGATTGTAAGAGAATTCCCAGGGTTAGTTTGCGCAAGAATATGAAGTTACTAAACATCTTACGATCAGGACATGCGAAAACATTTCCCGATCTTTACAACAACACAAAGACTTTCTCAGTGACCGAATCGATTAAGGAGTTTCATCGGAAAGTTATAAACTTTAATGCATTTATGAGGAATTGTAAAGATTTTGAATACAATGATGGAAAATTTAATGAATTAGAACTTTTCGATGGTGAAATAACAGAAGAGACAGCAAAGGGTTTCATGAAGCACTATTTTACCGGTTATAAAAGTTTCACTAAACACGGCGGTAAAAGTAACCACAGAGATTATCAGATGCATTACCTGGATGTTTCATATAGGGCATATCAGCGCGCTAAGCGCAAGAACAAGTATGCAGTTAAAAAGGTGAAAGAGCAAATTATAAACAAGAAAGCTCAAGAAAAAAAAGATAATGAAGAGGGAGATGCGCCCACAGTAACAGTTGTAGAAACCGTACCTGAAATTCCTAGCGAGATTCAAAAATTTAGAGGCAAAAAAATCGCGAGAAGAAAAAAGATTAGAAAAGAAACTAAAGCACGAAGAACAGGTACGAGAAAGGCTTCTAAAACTTGAGGAAAGAGAAAAATTAAAAAAAGAAAAAGCAATCAAGCTTTTGGTGCTTAAGAAAGTTAAAGCTTCTTTAAGAGATGAAACAGAAATTCAGAAATTATCCAATGAAGAAAAAGACCTTTTAAGCAAGATGAGGAAAGAACGCATTGAACGCCACTTGAAAGTTCCGGAGCTGGATTCGCATGAAATTGTCAAGGAGAAACTTATTGGATCTTTACTGGAAAGCGCTGAAAGGAAAACCGTTCAACATTACATTGGTCAGTTAGGAGATTTCAAGTGCAAAATTTGTAAAGCTTTGCTGTGGAAAGGAGAAATTAAAACAATCTGTTGCAATGTAGGTCAGACCCCCTCATTGGTTCCTTCAGAAATAAAAAACAATACAATTAGAGGATTTTATGATGGGAGTTCCTCTTTATCTGAGCGTTTTTTGAAACATTTGGCTGGCTTCAATTTAATATTTTCCTTTACGTCTTTTTCGACTTCAAGTAGATTTGAAAATGCAGCTGAATCGGCAATGTGTTACAAGATACAAGAAAAAATATACCACAAGATAGGTTCATTGAAACCTCAAATATTACGAAACGGGATAACAGAAGAAGTATTCGAAACTAATAACAGATCAAAAGCGAAGCCATTTTGGAAAAAAGATAGTTCTTTCCTGGACCTATATTTTTATCATGACAGAGATCAACAAATTAAACTGCGTTCTTTGAATTTCAAAAATTTTTACGGTAACGCTAACAAAACAGGTAAGGAAACAGAGAAACGGCGTGCCCGTGAAGAGAAAGTTTACGAAGAGAATGAAGAAATAATCACATGTTTGTACGATTACATGTTACAAAATAATGCGTGCCTTTCAGGTATGTTGAAAGAACTTGAATCGGCAAAACAATTAATGGAAGCTCACATAAAAAAATATGGCGATGTTCCTAAAATGTCCATCACTTTACATGCTGCTGAAAAGTTCAGCACCCGTGAACACAAAGGAGTTTATCATCTTCCCTCTTCTTCCTCACAAGTTGGTGCCATTGTCAATCTTGATCCTTCCAAAGATCATTTGCAGATAATGATAAGCTCTCCTAAAGAAGGTTCCAAATATAACCTTAGATTTGTGAAGCACAACAATTATTTTTATGACAGTTTTCAATATCCTCTTTTGTTTCTGAATGGTGACCTCGGCCATTCTTACAAAATGACTAAGTTCGATAAAGTAGAATGTAGTGAGAGTAGACGTACCACTAAGACGTACAACGTTCTTACTCCTTGCATGTACTATTCCTCTCTTTATATGGAGAGGGAAGGGCAATTTAATTATTTGACCAAAGGGAGACGTTTATTCCAACAATTCGTTGTTGATAATTACGTAAAAGCAGAGGCTAATAGGTTGTCATTCATTGAAATGAACCAAAAAGAAATACGAAAGGAACGTGCCGACATTTTACGAGGAGAAGACAGCCAAAGTTCCGGACAGCGGGTAATCATACCTGCATCATTTGTCGGGGGACCAAGATACATGAAGGAGCGGCAACAAGATGCTTTAGCATTTGTTACTTCGTATGGGTCTCCAGACTTTTTTATCACATTCACGATGAATCCACAATGGAAGGAGCTTCAAGAAGCAATCGCATGTACAAGTAAAGGTTCCGTTCAACCCTGCGATCGTCCAGATTTGGTTAGTCGGATTTTCAAGCTGAAAGTTGATGCTCTGATGGACGATTTAACTAAGAAACATATCTTTGGCCGCGTAAAAGCACATCTCTATAGCACTGAGTGGCAAAAAAGAGGTCTCCCTCACGTCCATATTCTTTTGTGGATGGAACACCGCGTAACCAATGATTTAATAGAAAAACTAATTTCAGCCGAAATACCTGATAAAACTAAAGAACCAAGATTACACGAAATTGTAACAACGAATATGATACACGGTCCCTGCAAGGGCTACGATGAATCAAACGCGTGTTGCCAAGGAAAACACGGATCCAGACAAAAGTGTGGAAAAGACTTCCCTAAGGTGTGCAGAGATACTACTTTCTTTGGAAATAACGGTTATCCATTGTACAAAAGAAGATCTGTGGGAGAGGGAGGACATTCATTCGTTAAAAAAGTTAAAGGGCAGGCAGTTACAGTGGATAATTCGTGGGTTGTTCCCTGTAACCCGTATCTATGCTTGAAGTACAATGCTCATATAAATGTTGAGTGCTCAAATTCTATTAAGTGTATCGCTTATGTCACAAAGTATGTAAACAAAGGTTGCGATCGTATACTCTTTACGAAAACTGGCGACAGCGATACCGTAAATGAAGTAAAAAATAATCATTTAAATTCCCTATCCATAAGAGTTACCCTGCTGTATTCACTCTGGACTTACACCTAGAAGGTGAAAACGAAGTGTTTTTCAATGAACACCTTTCAGAGGCAGAAATTAAGAAGAAGATTTCCAAGGATACCCACTTAACGGCCTTCTTCAAATTGTGTGCACACAACGAATTCGCAGCAGATTTGTGTTACCACCAGTTGCCTAACCACTTCCTATATGATAATAAGAACTCAGTTTGGGTAGAGCGAAAAACGCGTTCGTCTGCTCTAGGAAGGATAAGAGCTGTTACAAATAAAACTGTTGAACTTTTCTATATGAGGCTTCTTTTAACACACAAGAAAGGTCCTAAGTCCTTTAAAGATCTTCGAACCATCGAAGGGCAAAGTTATTCTTCATACAGAGAAGCTGTCAAAGCAATGGGTCTTCTAAACGACGAAGAAACTTGGAAGACAACCATAATGGAAATTATCAACCACACAAACGATCGCAGACAATTAAGAGCCACGTATGCGAGTATGTTAGTCTTCTCGGATCTCGAAGATCAATCAACCATTTGGGAAGAAACTAAGATTTGTTCGCCAGTGACTTTTTGCATCACTACAAATTGACAGAGTATAACGACGAAATAAATCTCGATGCTCTAGAGTCTAGATGATATACAGGAACATGTCTGGAATTGTGGGGGTGGCAATATTGATCAGTACGGGCTCCCAGCTTCCAGTGGCGGTGAAAAGACAACAAATATCATACGAAGGGAAAGATCCTACAATAAAGAGAAATTAGCAGAGGAAGTTAAAGAAAAGTCTGCTCTCCTAAATAATAAACAGAGACATTGTTACGATACTGTGTTGGCACGAATTGAAAACTCTAAAAAGTATGCGAATAATGGAATTTTTATCGATGCGTCCGGAGGAACCGGAAAGTCTTTTGTTCTGAATACTTTACTGGACACTGTTCGTTCACATGGAAAAATTGCCTTGGCTGTTGCTTCTTCAGGTATTGCAGCAACAGTTTTATATGGAGGAAGAACGGCACATAACATGTTTAAGATTCCGCTAATGGAATATAACGAGGTTCGTGCCTGTGGTGTTAGGAAAAATTCAGAATTGGCAAAACTCTTAAAGATGACGTCTTTAATAGTGTGGGAGGAAGTGGTAATGGCAAACAAGAATACGCTAACAGCCCTTGACATAACTCTGCGAGACATATTAGAAGAAGAAAAGTTCATGGGAGGAATTGTTTTTGTCTGCGCAGGTGATTTCCGTCAAATTCTCCCTGTGATACGAGGAGGGGGAAAGAATGACGAACTCGAATATTGTATAAAGTCCAGTTATTTCTGGGATGATTTGATAAAGCTGGAACTCACACACAACGTGAGACTCAACGCTAACGATATCGAAAACAAGACATTTGCAAAGAATCTATTAGCTTTAGGTACAGGGGAAAGTGGCCCCACAGAGCTCCCTGAAAAATTTGGAATCACCGTTCAAACCCGTAATGAATTGGTTGAAAAAGTTTACGACAATTTGGAAGAAAACCACTTGAATTCTCTGTATTTTGAGAAGAGAGCTATAATTTCTCCTACTAACGATGACGTTGACAGAATAAATTCGATAGTTTATGAAAAATCTAAAGAACGGGAGAAGGTCTATATGAGTATGGATGTCGCTGCTGAAGAGGGGGTGGACATTCAGACATCTGTTTTCAATGCGTTAACGAGTCCATCTATTCCCCCTCACGAATTGAAAGTGAAAATCGGGAGCGTTGTCATGGTTATGAGAAACATATGTCCACCTAAATTGTGTAACGGCACTCGAGTAATGGTGACTAATCTTCAGAAAAATATTATAGTGGGGAAAATTTTAGGAGGCTCATATAGGGGTGAACAAGTTTTACTCCCACGAATTACTCTTGAAGCTACGGACACTCCAGCACGTTTCAAGCGTAAGCAATTTCCCGTTAAATTGTGCTATGCTATGACTATAAACAAATCTCAAGGGCAAACGTTTGATCGTTGTGGACTTCTTTTGGATTCGGCTCAATGTTTTGCCCATGGACAACTGTATGTTGCCTGCTCAAGAGTCACTAACTGGAATTCTCTGATTGTTTATCCGGGTTGGGAGAAGGTGAATGAAAATTATCAATTGAAGCTTCCCCGTAACTGTGTATATAAAGAACTCTTCTACAGAAAACCTCTCACAAATCAAGAAACAATCCCTAAATTCACACCAGCCTCTGAAAGCATAGAACCCGTTTTGGCTGAAGAGGAACCAGATCAAGGAAGGATTGTTATCCCAAAGGAGGCGTACACGATCACTGAAGAGGAAGCCATCGCCATGATTATGCCTGTCTATCCTCACGATGAAAAGGAAAATGTCTCTCCCCCAAGAGAAGATATTGAGGACAGAATGGATGAAATTAAGAACCTATTAGAAGAACTGAAGGAGAAGCAAGAAGAACTGAAGGAGAAGCAAGAAGAACTGAAGGAGAAGCAACTAGACAAGGAAAAATTGTTAGAGGCTTTCGAAGATGTCGTTGTCAAGGCTGTCAAGAGATGTAGTGACGACGAAGGAGAAACGTCACCACCCAGAAAAAGGAGCAAAGAAGAGCAGGAGAAAAATGAATAACCATGTTTAGTTAAGGAGTTCCTTGAAGGTTTCACAGAGAATCCCTACAGGGATTCTTAGAGGTACTCGAGTGACTATCCAGG
>NC_134777.1:135163205-135188205 GCF_046742065.1 Oratosquilla oratoria
CTCCACGTTCGCCTGCTTTGGTCGGTACTGTTCGTTTCCCACCTCATGCCCCAGGTATGATATTGTCGCACTGCCAAAGATGGACTTAGGCAAGTTGACGACAAATCCAGTGGTGGCGAGTCGATCAAGAAGGGCGTCCATCTTGCGGAGGTGTTCTCCCCAGGTATCTGCTACAATAAGAATGTCGTCTAGATAAGCAAAAGTGTCAGGGAGGCCGGCTATAGTATAATTAATAGCACGTTGGAAGGTGGCATTGCAAAACCCAAAAGGTAGAATAAGGAAGTTAAAATGGCCGAAAGGGGTGATCAAGGAGGATAGGGTTTGGGCTCTGGGGGTTAATCTGATTTGGTGGCAGCCTCTAATCAGGTCCACCTTAGAGATGAAAGGAGCTCTTCCCACTTGATCCACGAGGGTGTCGATGCGGGGTAACGGGTAGCAGTCCTTGACTGTCACCGCGTTGAGCTACCGGTAGTCGACACAGCCTCCACTCGTCATCACCCTTCTTCAGGTTCAGCTAGTCCGTTCTCCAACAGGTAGGCCACTTCTTTCTGCATCTTCTCTGCCTTGTGGGGGTTGAGGCGATAAGGGGCCTGGTGGATAGGAAGGGTATTATCATACAGTTCAATGTCATGAGTAATGGAGGTGCACAGTCCTGGTTTTTCCGAGAAGACGGAGGGGTGTTTCTCGAATAACCGAATTATGCTTAACCGTTTCGTTTCATCTAGGTGCCCGAGACACTGACTAGGGTCTGCAAGGAGGGCAGAGTTGGACTTGAGAGCAGGTGTATCGATCTCACGAAAGTTAGGTTTATCGGTAAGGGGAGATTTTATAAGGCATGATACTGGTCTCTCTAGCACATTAGTAGGCTTTCTACGGACGTATTCTTTCATTAGATTGATGTAAACAAGTCTAGAGTCTTTACGACCGTCAGGAGTGAGGACTACGTAATTTTGTTTATCCAGCCGATGAGAAACTACATATAGGTCATGGAATTTGAGAGAAAGAGGGGTCCCTGGGACTGGTAAGAGAAGAAGTACCTCATCACCAGGATTGAATTTTCTAACCTTAACCTTTTTATCAAAATGAGCCTTCATTTTTTGTTGAGAGGTCTTTAAATTTTTCAAGGCAATGCTTCTTACTATGTGCAGTTGACTTTTTAATTTATCCAAGAACTGATTCACTGTCTGGTTAGGATATTGAGGAGTTTCCTGGTACCACTGTTCTTTTAGAACCTTGAGGGGCCCTCTTATCTGGCGCCCATAGAGCAGTTCAAAGGGAGAGTATCCCAATGACTGTTGAACCGTCTCTCTGACCGCGAACAGCATTAGTGGTAACCCTTCATCCCAATATGAAGAGGATTGATTGCAAAAAAAAAAAAATTTAGCATTGACTTGAGAGATTGATGAAAACGTTCTAATGCCCCTTGTGATTCCGGATGATAAGCAGAGGACAGGATTTGGGAAATACCTAGCTCCTTTAGGATACTGGCAAAGAGGTCGCTCGTGAAGTTAGTTCCTCGATCGGATTGAATTTCTTTTGGCAATCCTACTTGAGTAAAAATTTTCAACAAGGTGTCAGCTATAACTTTGGCAATTGTTTTTTAAGAGGAAAAGCTTCAGGATACCTCGTTGCCGGGCACATGACAGTAAGAATGAATTGATTTCCCTTTTTGGTCTTAGGCAGGGGCCCAACACAGTCTATAATAATTCTGTCGAAGAGCTCATCTGGAACTGGAATGAGGTTTAAGGGAGCCTGGGGAATTTTCTGGTTCGGCTTGCACACCATTTGGTAAATGTGGCAAGACCTCACATATTCTGAGATTGTCTTTTTTAAACTAGGCCATAAGAAATGAATATTAATTTTTTATAAGTTTTACTGACTTCCATGTCCTCCAGCTCCATCATGAGCTATTTCAATCACTTTAATTCTGATTGATAAAGGGATAACTGTCTGGTGGACCTCTGCCCAAAAATCACTGTTAGAGCAATTGGAAGGTTTGCTACATCTCATTAAGATGCAATCTTGGTAGTAGTAACCTGGGAAATGGTCGACCTCTTCCTTGGAATCGACCGCTAGTCTATGGAAATTCTTTTAGGTGGGATCATCGTGTTGAGCTTTGATTAAGTTCTCTCGGAAAAATATTTGGTTGGGGAGATCAAATTTATAAGACACATTACTATCAGAAAGGGGAGTTTGAGATCTGGTGACTGCGCACAGGGGAAAAATGTCAGGGTGAAGGTGATCTTCCACAACAGTAGGGGCTTTGTCACTAGGAAACTTTGTAATATCTGGAGGAGGAACAACCATAGAACCAGCTAGATCATTTCCTAGGACGAGATCAACCCCGGGGACAGGCATAGATTTTTTCCAGACGCCAACTTCTACTTCTCTCTGAAACAATTAACAATTTAAAAACACCCGAGCTAGCTCGATGGACTGTGTAGACTGTAGAGGATAAATCACTGACAGTTACTTTCCCTCCTGTCATCCTCTTATTTATCTCAGGCAAAGCCTATTTGCTCACTATGGACTGAGATGCTCCAGTGTCTCGTAGAATTGTAATAGGGAAAAGGGGGCTTTTCTCATCAGTAGAAATTTCACCATAGGACTTGAAATCTCTAAAGGGATCTTCACAGGGGGGAAAGGTACTTTTCACTACATGGGTCACTGGTTTATGAGGACCGTAAGATTTTGGTCCAGTATACTGGTTAGGTGCTTTCGACCCACTAGGGCACTTTGAAATTCTGCAACCTGGCTCTTGGCATCGAGTGTTGTGATGGCCAGTTTTTTTTTTTTCAGTAGTTACAGGAAAAGGGGAGAGGGGTAGGGATAGAAGTCTTTCCTGCCTGCTTATCATCGGGTGTGGCAAGGGAACCTACTGATGGTTTTACAAAATTGCTTCCCCGCTGTATTTTCAACCTGTTAAGTACCGCAAATTTACCGGCAAGTGGGGCTGCTTCAGTTAAACCAAGCGCATCTTTCCCATTTAAATGAAGCACGACTTGGAATGGAATTCTACGTTTAAATTCCTCGAGGACCATCAAGTTAACGAGTTGATCATAAGTTTAAAGATTCTGAGTTTTTCAGAGGCAAATTCGACAAAGGTCGAGTTAGATGATTTCGTTTTCCTTTTTCGGAATTTTTGACAGTGAGACTCAGGGGTAACTTGATAGGCATTGAGGATACTAGATTTGACTAATTCATAGGAAGAGTACTCCTCAAGACTGCTGAAGACTTTGGCGGCTGTTCCTACCAATTTGCTTTGAATGATCCATACCCATTCTTCTACGGGCCAGTTTAAGTGCTCAGCTAGACGTTCAAATTGCCTAAAGAAGTATTATGGGTCTGACTCATTAAAATTGGGAATATAGGCGACTTGCTTTGTCAATAGGTGGGTAGATTTATTATTCCTATCTATGTCAGCTAACGTTAGTTTACACTGGCATTCTAATTCTAGTTTCCTTTCACGCTCACGTTGTCTTTCTCTGTCACGTTCCTCCTTTCTCAGCTCAAGCTCACGGTCTTTCTCTCGTTCTTTCTCACGTTCTTTTAATTTCATTAATTCAAGCTCCCGATCATTCTCTCGTTCCTCATTTTTTCGTCTCATTCTTTCTCTCTCTAGTTTAATCTTCTCTAATTCTAAAGATACAACTAATCTATTTAAGGGAGAGTTGGGGATAGCGTGGGCTTCAGGCTGAAAGGGGGGGTCACTGTTGCTTACATTCGGGTCTCTTTCAGTTACGTCATGAGCACTCTCCTGGGGGAATTAATTTGTATGCGTCTGCATCCAGTTCAAATGAAGCTACGAGGTGTTCAATAACCACTCTTTTAAGTTCATCCTTTCTTAAGTTAGGAGGAGCATTAATTTGGTAGGTTTGAGCCAACAGCCTCCAATCCTTCTTCTTGAGATCAAACTCTAACTGATCCACTGAAGGATTGTTAACAAAAGTATATTGAAAACCATTTTAACGGTAAGAAGAGGCTAAGTTTGACTTAAGGTAGTTGTGTATGTCTTTACTCGTAGAATTCCACTCCAGAGAATTAGTGTTAACCAAATCTTGGACTTGAAATACGGAAATGGTTTTAATTCACTGTTCGGGTGGAGTAAAATTGATTATGTGTCTCTGTAAATACACGGTCTATGAACATTTATTGTATAGACGGTATCTAGACTAAGGTATCAGCCCTCAGAACTATACGCCTGAAACTACGGATAGTCTGCTAAGAGGTTTCCCGATGGGAAAGAGGAAAGTTCACACATAGACTGTCGCTGTAGCAGAATATGACTAACTAATGGTCTGAATCTTAGAATACATGGCTTACTGTGCAGGTATAGTGAACTTTAGAACCTGTGGGGGGATAGTATGAATCTCCTAAGCACAGATACTAAAAAAAGGTCACTATAACGGGGTCATAACAATGGTTTAACGGATGGCTACGGCAAGTGGGTAGTTTGAAAGGTCGCTAGTTAACTCGGGGGGGGGATTGATAGTTGAATACCAGAAATTATTTGAGCGAGTTACTGCGAACTTGATAAATAGAGGTTCTCCTTTGGAACCGATTGAAAATGTTGGACATATGAATGTCGGGGTCTAACACTTCGAATAACACAATGTAACACATGTTTTGTTTATTTGTATTTTTTCATGTTTATATATGTATTTCGTGTCACTGAATCCAAATATCACATTAGTTTTGACGTAACATCGATATTTCTTTATTTATTCTTGATTTTATATTTTATTGTAATATACGCAACCTTTCTCTACAGTAGTTAATTGATTTAATCTACTTTAGCATTCTAAGGATAATTATACAACATCCAGTATTTTTTTCATAATATGAAATGTATTTAAGAGCTACAATATTAGTAAGAACAAAATAAACAACACAACTTTGCACTGCAAGTGTTTTGATGACTCTTCTCATGATTAGAAGTGCTTTGACGATCGAGATTTTCTAGAATGCATGCTTTCGTCTTTTCTGACTAGTGACCACATGTAATCTCCCATCATAGCAGTATTCCATCGTCCTTGATATCTTCTTTCCATAGTTGCGATATCCTGATGAAATCTCTCGCCATGCTCCTCACTGACAGCCCACCAAGTTTTCGGGGAAGAAATCTAGGTGAGAATGCAAGAAATGTATCTTCAAGGACATACGACAACCAAGTTTCCTGAAGTTCTCAATAAGCTTTGCCACTATTTGTTTATAATTAGGGTCCTTGTGATTTCCTAGGAATCCACGAACTACATCACGAAATGAACACCAAGCTTCTCTTTCAACTTTCGTCATCGCTCTTTCCAGTTTCTCCGACTTCAATATTTTGTTTACCTGGGGTCCAACAAATATACCACCCTTGAGCTTAGCTTCAGATAGCTTGGGAAACATGAGACAAATTTCTTGGAAAGTTTCGCCTCCAAAATCCAAAGCCTTCACAAACTGTTTAATTAACCCTAGCTTGATATGAAGTGGGGGTAATAAAACTTTTTTCGAATCTACTAGAGGCTGTCTGAGAACATTTAACATTCCTGGCTGCAGTTCAACTCTTGGGGGCCAATGAACTTTATTATAATGATCATCATCAGCCCTGCTGTCCCATAAACAAAGAAAACAGGAATACTTTGTGTATCCCCCTTGTAAGCCAAGCAAAAAGGCTAGCATCTTGAAATCACCACAAACATCCCATTTGAATTCAGCATAATTGATTTTTTCAAGAAGCTGTTTGACATTATGATAGTTTTCTTTCTTCTGTACTGAGTGTGCAAGAGGCAAAGATGGCTTTTTATTTCCATTGTGGAGCAATACTGCTTTGAGACTTCGTGTTGAGCTATCTATGAACAGTCGCCATTCTGCAGGATCATGATCGAGTCCAAGGGCTGTAAACAAACCAGTAACATCCTTACAATAACACATATCATCACTAAAGTCATAGTAAATTTTAAATTCTTCATGTCGTTTCCGGTACACAGATGTCCTGCAGTCTTCTCCTAGTAGATTCCATTCTTTCATCCTTGATGTAAAAAGCTCAGCTCCTGACTTAGTAAGACCTAAGTCTCTGATTAAGTCATCTAGCTCACTCTGACTTGGAAAGTGAGGCTCCGAAGTCGTTCTTGGTGCGAAATCTTCGTCTCCCATTTCATGGCTGCTGCTACCTGCTGACCCTTCAGATGAAATTTCCATTGCATCTTCCATCTGGAAAGAAAGAAATAACTAAATACAGCAACTTCAACAAAGACGAATAGCATTAGTATTCCATATATCTTTAGGAAAGTGAATGTATATTAAGTACTTAATATTGAAGTTAATTAAAAGTAAAGAGAGTATAATAAAAATAAACTTGCATTTTCTGGTGGTTGTGGTACTGGTAAGCTATCATCATGTGGGACAGGTGCTCTAGATGATGGTATGTCTGGATACTGCAGAGCTTGTCTTCCTTTCACTTTCCTGTACTTCGTCACATCAATCATACAAAAGTAGCAGTCGTCGTGATGGTTCTTCGGCTCTCTCCATATTCTAGGAATGGCAAAAGGCATTGCCCTTCCTGTACCTCTCAGCCATCCTTCTAGAGTAGATCGGCAGCTTCCACATATCACATGAGGTGCCCATGGTTTGTCCTGGTCACCCATGGGCATTCCGAAATAGAGTCTGTACGCTATCCACACTTTAGCACCTCTCACGATCTTATGTAGTACTTGGTTTTTCCCAATATAATAACCACACACATAGCAAAATGTATCAGGAGAATTTTCACATCCTCTAGTAGCCATCTTAACAGGTAAATAGTTCAGTCATTGATCTGAAAGAGAAAAGTAGATAAATATTTAGTAGCAGACCACATAACAATTCCAAAATATACATGGTAACATTGAAATTATACGTATTTCTATAACGGTCGATGATACAGAAAAAATAATTGCATATTTGAAATCAGCAGGAAAAATGGATTAATAAACTCTAAAAAAAGAAAAAAAAAATACAATAAACAAAACTTTTGAAAAAAAATGTTACGTTGTGTAATCGACACCTTAATGTTTTACATTCTATCATCTAGCCTAACGTAATATTGATATTTTAAACACAAATAGAACATGTATAAATTTACATCCTATCATCTAACCTAACGTAGTATTGGTATTTTAAACACAAATAGAACATGTATAAATAGTTCAGTGATAGTGAGTGTATGGAATTAATGAACCAAAATGACAATCGCACGTGTTACTGAGAATTGATGTTAATTGGTTAGCAGACTATATTACCTACGGGTCGCTAATTTATTTCACGTAAATATAAATTACCATCCCTTGGCAGGCCCCCAAATTTCATGGGCTTCTTAGGTTTGGTCTAAGTTGATAGAATGTATGTAACTAATTTCGAGTCTAGGGGTAAGTCGAATTCCAGTTCGGGAGCAGCCTGTAACAACAAAGTGGAACGTAAAGAGATTATAGGTAGATTATGGTGCGTTCCGATTAGCAGCTCATATAAGACTGGATTTAAGGTTGGTTAATATAGAAGTCTGCATGAAACTTAAATAATCTATATTTATGACAAAAGAAAAATGAAGATTTACTGTTTTTACATTTACAACCATGCACTTACAGTACACTGAATGGTCTAACATATATACATTCCTAAACACATACAACAAATCAAATAAACAAAACAGTCGAAGACGATGGTTTACACTAATAATTATATAATTGTTAAAACACGTGGTGCACCGATCTACAGCGGCGAATGAGTGAGATTAGGAAGGTCAAGTCCACAGGGGAGGTAGTAGATAAGAGAGAGGGTCGGCTGGGGGCCGGTCCCCTTTATATAGTCGAGGGGGGCGTGGCTTAGTGATTCATGGTCATGCTTCGAAGCCCAACGTATGTCGCACGCTGTCATTTCAAAACTTCGATCGTAAAAGGCGGTAGATTTGAGTCTCATTCGATTCACGGTTGGCTATAACAATATATATATATATATATATATATATATATATATATATATATATATATATATATATATATATATGAAGGATGAAGGTGAAACTGGTAAAAGAGATATGGGTTTTTGTAAGTGAGTATGGGCCTGGTAGTGAGAAGAATGTAGAAGTAATGTAGGCTTTTTGGATAGATTTAAATAAGTGCATAGAGGTATTAGGGAGAAAGGTCAATGTAATAGTACTGGGAGACCTTAATGCTAGGGTAGGAAATGAACCAATTGAAGGAGTGGTTGGTAAATGTGGAGTTCCAGGAAAGAATCGTAGTGGAGAGTTGATGGTGGAGATGTGTCTTGAAAGAGTTGATGAGAGCAAATACAGTGTTTCGGAAGAAAGTCAAGCATAAGTACACATGGGAGAGGATGGTAGATGGAAGGGTGGTAGATAGAGCGTTAATGGACTATGTGGTGGTAGATAGGAATATAATGAGAAGAGTTAAGGATGTACATGTTCTAAGGGGAGAGAGTAGGGGAATATCAGATCATTTTTTGGTGGAAGGTAAGTTGAGAGTGGAGGATAGAAGGAGAAATAAGAAATGGACAAAAGGTAGGGAGGTGCTTAGAGTGAACTCTTTAAATGAAAGGAAAAAGGAGATGGAGTACAAGAAGCAGCTGAGGGAGGAGTGGGAGGGAGTGAAGGATAGAGTAGAGCTAGGAGTGAAGGAGGAATGGGGATGGTTCAAGGAGGGAGTCACAAAGTGTGCAAAACTGTTGTGTGGAACAAGAAGGACGGGAGAAAATAGAAGGAAGGGTAGTGAGTGGTGGGATGAGGAAACAAAGAAGGCTGTAGAAGAGAAGAAGAGAGCTTTCTCATATTGACTACAAAAAAGGACGAGGGAGTCATATGAGAGGTACAAAGAAAAGAAAAGAGAAGTAAAGCACAAGGTAAAGGAGGCAAAGAGGAAAGCAGATGTGAAGTGGGGTAAGAGTATGACAGAAGATTTTGAAAGTGATAAAAAGATGTTTTGGAAAGAAATTAAGAGAGGAAGAGGAGGAGAATCAAGTAGAAAAGAAAAGATAAAAGGTTCAGATGGAGAGATGATAATGGAGGAGAAGGCAGTAAGGGGAAGATGGACAGAGTATTTTAGGGAGTAGCTAAATGTGAAGGAAGATAGGGAGGGAAAGATAGTTGCAGTAGGAAGTGCTAAGAAAATGAGAGTGATGAGTGAGAAAAATGGAGGAGAAATAAGGAAGGATGGTGTGAAGGCAATTGTTAAGATGATAAGAGCAGGTAAGGCGCCTAGTCTGGATGGATGCCATGCAGAATGTCTAAAAAAAGGAGGTACAGTGATGGTGGACTGGCTGGTGAGGTTATTTAATGTTTGCTGGAAAGAGGTTAGAGTGCCGGAGGACTGGAGGAATGCCTGTATAGTTCCACTTTACAAGGGAAAATGGGACAAGTGTGAGTGTTGTAGTTTCAGAGGGATCAGCTTGTTAAGTGTAGTTGGAAAGGCTTATGGAAGGATCTTGATTGAGAGGATTAGGAGAGGAACAGAGAGAGTAATTAACGAGGAACAGTGTGGATTTAGGACAGGTAGAGGTTGTGTAGATCAGATTTTTGTGGTAAGACAAATATATGAGAAAGCTATAGGAAAGGGGAAGGATGTTTTTTGGGATGTTATGGATCTGGAAAAGGCTTATGACAGGGTAGACAGCAAGGCACTGTGGGAGGTTTTGCAGATATATGGGATAGGAGGAAAGCTTCTAGGAGCTGTCAAGAGCTCTTACGAGAGTAGTAGAGCATGTGTCAGGATTAGAAATGGAGAGAGTGAGTGGTTTGAGGTAAAGGTGGGACTTCGTCAGGGATGTATTATGTCGCCCTGGCTGTTCAACTTATACATGGATGGCGTGGTGCGAGAGGTAAATGCAAGGGTGGTGGGTCAAGGATTGGAGATGGTTAAAGAAAATGGAGAAAAGTGGGAGGTGAGCCAGCTGTTGCTTGCGGACGACACTGCGCTTGTAGCAAGACCAGACGAGGGATTGAGGAAATTGGTGACAGAGTTTGAGAGTTTGGGAGAGTGTGTGAAAGAAGAAAGTTGAAGATAAATGTGGGTAAAAGTAAGGTGATGAGATGTACAAGGGGTGAAAGTGGCAACAGACTGAAAGTGAGTATTAAGGGAGAGCGACTGGAGGAAGTGGATAGTTTTAGATACTTGGGTGCGAATGTAGCAGGAAAGGGAGGAGTGGAGGTGGATGTAGAATGTAGATTGAGAGAAGCGAGTAAATGCCTTGGTGGATTAAAAAGTGTAATGAGGAATAGACATTTAGGAATGGATGATAAGAGAAGATTGTATGAAGGAGTAATTGTGCCAACAGCACTATATGGGGTAGAAACATGGAACAAAAGAGAGGAAAAGAGAAGGAGTTTGAATGTGTTTGAGATGAGGTGTCTGAGAAGGATGATAAGGGTTACGAGGCTGCATAGAGTGAGAAATGAGGAGGTAAGGAGGAGAACAGGGGCGGTAAGGGAGTTGGGAGATAGGGTTGATGAAAGAATATTGGGATGGTTTGGACACATGGAAGGAATGAGTGAAGAAAGCTAGTAAAAGAGGTATGGAAGGCAGATGTGGAGGGAGTGAACATGAGGGGGCGACCTAGGATGAGGTGGATGGAGGGGGTGAAAGGGGCTTTTGGGAAGAGAGGAATGTCTTTTGAGGAAGGACGGGAGAGGACAGAAGACAATGGTGAATGTAGAATGGTTGTATATGGATGATGTTGTGATGTATGAGGTGGAATGGGTGGGGGGATGATGGATGAGGTAATATGTGTGAGAAAAAATTGACGCAGCCCGAAGGGATTTCTCCCAGTCTTCTCCTTGTCTGCATGAGGGGACGGAGAGTGGGGGTCGCCGATTTAATGAAGCGGCCTTGCTGTGGATGAGCTGTGTCTTGCGACACTGCCTCTTACACAGGGCAGTGGACAAGATGCAGGGATGACCTGTCATCCAGCAGGTGCCAGGATAAGAGGGAGGGTGCAGGGGAGTGGAGTGTATTGAGGGATGGAATGGGTGGGAATGGTTTTTATGCTTTTTTTTTTTTTGGCTTGGTATATATATTTATATATATATATATATATATATATATATATATATATACATATATATATATATATATATATATGTATATATATATGTATATATATATATATATGTATATATATATATATATATATATATGTATGTATATACATGTTAATATATATATAAATATATTGTATATATATATATATATATATACATATATATATATATATATATGTATATATACATATATATATATATATATTTATATATATACATATATATATATAGTATATATATATATACTGTATATATATATAAATATATATATATATATATATTTACCTAGTTGTATTTACCTAGTTGTACTTTATGGGAAGGGGAGCTATGCTCATGGGGTCCGGTCTTCATATCTCATTTTATCTAAACTATTTTTAAATTCATGTATTGTTTTTGCACACACCACTTTCTCATCTAACTTGTTCCAACTGTCTATTACTCTGTGAGGAAAGCTGTTCTTTTTCAAGTCTCTTCTATAGCTGTCTTTTTTTATTTTCTTTCCGTGTCCTCTTGTATTTCTGTCATCCCATTTCATCAGATTCTCTCTATCAGTAATTTCTATGCCTTTCATTATTCTGTAAATAGCTATCAAATCTCCTCTCTCTCTTCTTTGCTCTAGTGTCTGTAGTTCAAGTTTTTGTAGTCTCTCTTCATATGATAGTTTTGAGAGTGTTGGTGCCAGTTTTGTAATTGCTCTTTGTATTCTTTCAAGTTTTTTTATACATTTTTTTGTACATGGTGACCATATCGTTGCTGCATATTCCAATCTTGGTCTTATCAGGGTGATTAGAATTTTCTTCACCATTTCTTCATCCAGGTATGTAAATGCAACTTTGATTGTTCTTATTAAATTATAAGTTTCTCCAAAAATCTTATTTATATGTTTCTCAGGTGACATATTATTCATAACAATGACTCCCAGGTCCTTCTCATTTTCTACTTTTTTTATTCCTTCTTCTCCCAATTTATATGCTCTTGTTATTCTGTTTTTGCTTTTTCCAAATTCCATTATACTACACTTTTTTGTATTGAACTCCATCTCCCACTTCCAACTCCATTCCTGTACTATATATAGATCTCTCTGTAGTGATTCACAATCTTCTTCAGTTTTCACTCTTTTCAGTAGTTTTGCATCATCTGCAAAGAAGCTCATATAGCTTTCAATTCCTTCATCCATATCATTAATATATATAGCAAACATTATTGGGGCCAGAACTGTTCCCTGTTGAACACCGCTTTTTACTTCATCCCATTTTGAGTGCTGGTTTCTTATCACTACTCTCATTTTTCTTTCTTGCAAAAAGTCTTCCATCCAATTTAGTAGTTTTCCCTGTATTCCTCCTTCAGTTTCTAATTTCTTAAGCAACTTCTTATGTGGTACTTTGTCAAAAGCTTTCTTTAGGTCTAGAAATGCACAGTCCGCCCATCTATCTCTTTCTTGTATTATATCTATTAGCCTTGAATAGAAACATATTAAATTGGTGACGCATGATCATCCTTGTCTGAATCCAAATTGCCTTGGATTTAACACTTTGTTTTTTTTTCTAAATATTTTACCCATCTATTTATGATAATGTTTTCAAAAATTTTTGCTATTGTACTTGTTAGAGAGACTGGTCTATAGTTTGTAGGTTCTTCTTTATTTCCTCCTTTATATATAGGTACTATATTTGCTTTTTTCCAATCTTCTGGAACTTTTCCTTCTTTCAAGGAACTGTTTAGTATGCTATGTATTTTGTCTGCCAGTTCATTCCTGCATTCTTTCAGAATCCAGTTTGCTATATCATCTGGTCCATGCGATTTTCTGACATCAAGATTACTCAAGTGTGTCAATATTTCATTCTTTGATAATTCTATTTCTTCCATAGGGGGGACTTTCTCTTTCCATTCAATCTCTTTTGTGTGTGTGTATTTACCTATTTGTACCTAGTTGTATTTTATGGGATAGGGAGCTATGCTCGTTGGGTCCCGTCTTCATATCTCATTTTATCTAAACAATTTTTAAATTCATATATTGTTTTTGCACACACCACTTTCTCATCTAACCTGTTCCAACTGTCTATTACTCTGTGAGGAAAGCTGTTCTTTTTCAAATCTCTTCTATAGCTGTCTTTTTTTATTTTCTTTCCGTGTCCTCTAGTATTTCTGTCATCCCATTTTATCAGATTCTCTCTATCAGTAATTTCTATGCCTTTCATGATTCTGTAAATAGCTATCAAATCCCCTCTCTCTCTTCTTTGCTCTAGTGTCTGTAGTTCAAGTTTTTGTAGTCTCTCTTCATATGATAGTTTTGAGAGTGTTGGTGCCAGTTTTGTAATTGCTCTTTGTATTCTTTCAAGTTTTTTTATACATTTTTTTGTACTTGGTGACCATATCGTTGCTGCATATTCCAATCTTGGTCTTATCAGGGTGATTAGAATTTTCTTCACCATTTCTTCATCCAGGTATGTAAATGCAACTTTGATTGTTCTTATTAAATTATAAGTTTCTCCAAAAATCTTATTTATATATTTCTCAGGTGACATATTATTCATAACAATGACTCCCAGGTCCTTCTCATTTTCTACTTTTTTTATTCCTTCTTCTCCCAATTTATATGCTCCTGTTATTCTGTTTTTGCTTTTTCCAAATTCCATTATACTACACATTTTTGTATTGAACTCCATCTCCCACTTCCTACTCCATTCCTGTACTTTATTTAGATCTCTCTGTAGTGATTCACAATCTTCTTCAGTTTTCACTCTTTTCAGTAGTTTTGCATCATCTGCAAAGAAGCTCATATAGCTTTCAATTCCTTCATCCATATCATTAATATATATAGCAAACATTATTGGGGCCAGAACTGTTCCCTGTTGAACACCGCTTATTACTTCATCCCATTTTGAGTGCTGGTTTCCTATCACTACTCTCATTTTTCTTTCTTGCAAAAAGTCTTCCATCCAATTTAGTAGTTTTCCCTGTATTCCTCCTTCAGTTTCTAATTTCTTAAGCAACTTCTTATGTGGTACTTTGTCAAAAGCTTTCTTTAGGTCTAGAAATGCACAGTCCACCCATCCATCTCTTTCTTGTATTATATCTATTAGCCTTGAATAGAAACATATTAAATTGGTGACGCATGATCGTCCTTGTCTGAATCCAAATTGCCTTGGATTTAACACTTTGTTTTTTTCTAAATATTTTACCCATCTACTTTTGATAATTTTTTCACAAATTTTTGCTATTGTACTTGTTAGAGAGACTGGTCTATAGTTTGTAGGTTCTTTATTTCCTCCTTTATATATAGGTACTATATTTGCTTTTTTCCAATCTTCTGGAACTTTTCCTTCTTTCAAGGAACTGTTTAGTATGCTAGTCTGCCAGTTCATTCCTGCATTCTTTCAGAATCCAGTTTGCTATATCATCTGGTCCATGCGATTTTCTGACATCAAGATTACTCAAGTGTGTCAATATTTCATTCTTTGTTACTTCTATTTCTTCCATAGGGGGGACTTTCTCTTTCCATTCAATCTCTTTTGTGTATGTATTTACCTAGTTGTATTTACCTAGTTGTATTTTACGGGAAGGGGAGCTATGCTCGTGAGGTCCCGTCTTCATTTCTCATTTTATCTAAACAATTTTTAAATTCATGTATTGTTTTTGCACACACCACTTTCTCATCTAACTTGTTCCAACTGTCTATTACTCTGTGAGGAAAGCTGTTCTTTTTCAAATCTCTTCTATAGCTGTCTTTTTTTATTTTCTTTCCGTGTCCTCTTGTATTTCTGTCATCCCATTTTATCAGATTCTCTCTATCAGTAATTTCTATGCCTTTCATGATTCTGTAAATAGCTATCAACTCTCCTCTCTCTCTTCTTTGCTCTAGTGTCTGTAGTTCAAGTTTTTGTAGTCTCTCTTCATATGATAGTTTTGAGAGTGTTGGTGCCAGTTTTGTAATTGCTCTTTGTATTCTTTCAAGTTTTTTTTATACATTTTTTTGTATTTGGTGACCATATCGTTGCTGCATATTCCAATCTTGGTCTTATCAGGGTGATTAGGATTTTCCTCACCATTTCTTCATCCAGGTATGTAAATGCAACTTTGATTGTTCTTATTAAATTATAAGTTTCTCCAAAAATCTTATTTATATGTTTCTCAGGTGACATATTATTCATAACAATGAGTCCCAGGTCCTTCTCATTTTCTACTTTTTTTATTCCTTCTTCTCCCAAATTATATGATCCTGTTATTCTGTTTTTGCTTTTTCCAAATTCCATTATACTACACTTTTTTGTATTGAACTCCATCTCCCACTTCCTACTCCATTCCTGTACTTTATTTAGATCTCTCTGTAGTGATTCACAATCTTCTTCAGTTTTCACTCTTTTCAGTAGTTTTGCATCGTCTGCAAAGAAGCTCATATAGCTTTCAATTCCTTCATCCATATCATTAATATATATAGCAAACATTATTGGGGCCAGAACTGTTCCCTGCGGGACACCGCTTATTACTTCATTCCATTTTGAGTGCTGGTTTCTTATCACTACTCTCATTTTTCTTTCTTGCAAAAAGTCTTCCATCCAATTTAGTAATTTACCTTGTATTCCTCCTTCAGATTCTAGTTTCTTAAGCAACTTCTTATGTGGTACTTTGTCAAAAGCTTTTTTTAGGTCTAGAAATGCACAATCAGCCCATCCATCTCTTTCTTGTATTATATCTATTAGCCTTGAATAGAAACATATTAAATTGGTGACGCATGATCGTCCTTGTCTGAATCCAAATTGCCTTGGATTTAGTACATTGTTTTTTTCCAAGTATTTTACCCATCTACTTTTGATAATTCTTTCACAAATTTTTGCTATTGTACTTGTTAGAGAGACTGGTCTATAGTTGGTAGGTTCTTCTTTATTTCCTCCTTTATATATAGGTACTATATTTGCTTTTTTCCAATCTTCTGGAACTTTTCCTTCTTTCAAGGAACTGCTTATTATGCTATGTATTTTGTCTGCCAGTTCATTCCTGCATTCTTTCAGAATCCAGTTTGCTATTTCATCTGGTCCATGCGATTTTCTGACATCAAGATTACTCAAGTGTATCAATATTTCATTCTTTGATACTTCTATTTCTTCTATAGGGAGGACTTTCTCTTTCCATTCAATCTCTTCATGTTCTATGTTCTCCCTTGTAAACACTGATTTAAAATGTTTGTTCATAATTTCCGCCATTTCCATTTCCTCAGTGTATTCAACTCCCCCTTGTCTTAATTTCTCCAAGTCCTGTTTGTTTTTCAGTTTATTGTTTACAAATCTGTGGAATAGTTTTGGTTGATCTTTACATTTTTCTATGACGTCTTTTTCATATTTTCTCTTTTCCTCTCTGCACGTTTGTACATATTCATTTCTATAACCGGTATATATTTTCCATTTTTCAGGTCTTCTGTCTTTTTTCCATCTGGTCCAGGCTTTGTCTCTTTTGTCTTTTAACTCCCTACAACTTTTGTTGTACCAGCATTTTACATATTCTTTTTCTTGTTTTTGTCTTGGGACATACTTTTCCACTCCTTTTTTGTAAATTTTTGTCAAAATATTCCATTTCTCTTCCACTGATGTTTCTTCTTTGTATATTTCTTCCCAGTTTTCTTGTTGAAAGAATTCTTTTATTTTATCAAAGTTTGTTTTTTCATACATCATTCTTCCTTTTCTATATTGTTCATTTCTTATGATATATTTTTCTTCATTAAGTTCCAGTTCAATCAATATGTGGTCACTTTTACCTATTGGTGTTTTATATTCAATCTTGTCCACTATTCTAGGTTCAGATGTAATTAATAAGTCTAGTCTCGATGGTTCTTCTTCATTTCTATACCTAGTGTTCTCCTGTATCCATTGTGTCATTGTGTGGTCAGTAATCATCTCAAGTAGAGCGTTTCCCCATGAGTTGTCTCCACCCTTTACTGTCATTTCTTCCCAGCAGATTTCTTTGCAATTAAAGTCGCCCATCATAACTATTCTTCCTCCATCTTCCATTATTTTATTTAATGTTATCTTTGTGTCCTCTAACATACTTTTATGTTCACTCTCCTCCCATGAGGCTGTTTTTGGAGGCACATAATTGATCACAAATTTTCTGCTCTTCTTATCTCTGTCTTCCACTTCTATCATAATCATCTCTACTGTATTCTTTCCATATATGACACCTTTCACGTTTATATCCTTCTTAGTCAGGAACATAACTCCACCCCCTTGCTTTTTCTCTCTGTTTCTAATCCAATAATTGTATGCATCATGTCCTACACTGTTGGGTGGTAGTGGGCCTTTTAATTTTGTTTCTACAATTCCCATTATGTCCGGTTCTTTTTCCTTCAAATAATCATTCAGCTCATTCAATCCTGTTATTAATCCATCTATATTTGTGTAAGACACTCTTAGTTTTCTGCCGCTTCCATTGTGTTCTCTGTTTCCCTTATGTTTTTCTTTTGTATGTCGAACTTCCTTAGTTTCATGTTCACTACTCTCCAATAGAATCTCTCTTTCTCTGACTCCGTTCTGTTCTCGTTTTTTGCCTTAGCTTCCAGTCTTTTCTGCTTTTCTTCCTCTCTTTCCTCTTTATTCATTTCCCTTTTTATCCATATCTTTTTATATTGTTCACTTGTTGCTAGTTTCCCTGTTTTGGATAAGATACTCTCTGCCGTTGTTTGTGACTTGAATTTAATCTTAATTGGTCTGGTCTTGTCTGTGCTATACTTTCCGAGTCTAAATTTCTCTTCGATTTGTTTCATAATTTCTGGTTCATCTTCCTGAACTGATTCTAGTAATTGGCTTACTTTTTCATTTTCCTCTTTGATTCTTGTGGTTCTATCTGTGTTGTGTTTCTCTTCCATTCCTAATATAATTATACATTTCTTCTTGTCTGCTAAATCTCTTACTATATTCTCCTTTTGTCTCATCACTTTAATAACTGAGTCTTCAGTATGTTCTTTCAATTGCTGTTTGACTATGTCAGTGAATGAAACCTTATTTCCTTCTTGGGTTTTCTTCCAATTTTTACTTTCTTTAGCTATCGTTTCTCTGTTTTCTTTACTATTCTTCTTCAATTCCTCATTCTCCACCTTTACATCTCTTAACTGTCTTTTTAGGTCTTCTATTTCATCAGTTAAGTTTTTATTCGCCTTTTCTAGTTCTTCCAATCTTTCAACCCTTTGTAAAATGGTGTTCATATGACCTAACCTACTCTCCAAGTCCTCGATCACCTTATCAACCTTCTTCTCTAGTCTTGTCAGTCGGGGGGGGGGTTTGTGTCCCCCCCACTCTCTTTAAATCCCTTGAAAATATTCTCATCACTTTCTACTGTATTGTTCCTATCTATACTTCTAATCTTTACATTCTTATTAGACATTCCGTCGTCCTCCAGCTCGTCTTGCGGTCGCTTGTTTACTTTTCGGCGGTCTGTTAGGACCAAGTCCTCTACTTCCTCATTACCTTCCATTTCCCCAGCAATCCCTCCCCTTCTCCTCTTTCCTTACTTTCCCACTACCCCACGAGCAATTTCCCCCCACCCTGTAAATACAAAAAGGCACTTCTCTTTGCGTTGGGATCCACAATCTGCACTTTTCTTCAAAACGTTCTTCAAGCCGTCCGTTCGTTGAAAGTGTGTGTGTGTGTGTGTGTGTGTGTGTGTGTGTGTGTGTGTATATATATATATATATATATATATATATATATATATAAATATAGATGTATTTACCTAGTTATATTTACCTAGTTGTATTTTACGGGAAGGGGAGCTATGCTCGTGGGGTCCCGTCTTCATATCTCATTTTATCTAAACTATTTTTAAATTCATGTATTGTTTTTGCACACACCACTTTCTCATCTAACTTGTTCCAACTGTCTATTACTCTGTGAGGAAAGCTGTTCTTTTTCAAATCTCTTCTATAGCTGTCTTTTTTTATTTTCTTTCCGTGTCCTCTTGTATTTCTGTCATCCCATTTTATCAGATTCTCTCTATCAGTAATTTCTATGCCTTTCATGATTCTGTAAATAGCTATCAAATCTCCTCTCTCTCTTCTTTGCTCTAGTGTCTGTAGTTTAAGTTTTTGTAGTCTCTCTTCATGTGATAGTTTTGAGAGTAATGGTGCCAATTTTGTAATTGCTCTTTGTATTCTTTCAAGTTTTTTTTATACATTTTTTTGTACTTGGTGACCATATCGTTGCTGCATATTCCAATCTTGGTCTTATCAGGGTGATTAGGATTTTCCTCACCATTTCTTCATCCAGGTATGTAAATGCAACTTTGATTGTTCTTATTAAATTATAAGTTTCTCCAAAAATCTTATTTATATGTTTCTCAGGTGACATATTATTCATAACAATGACTCCCAGGTCCTTCTCATTTTCTACTTTTTTTATTCCTTCTTCTCCCAAATTATATGATCCTGTTATTCTGTTTTTGCTTTTTCCAAATTTCATTATACCACACTTTTTTGTATTGAACTCCATCTCCCACTTCCTACTCCATTCTTGTACTTTATTTAGATCTCTCTGTAGTGATTCACAATCTTCTTCAGTTTTCACTCTTTTCAGTAGTTTTGCATCATCTGCAAAGAAGCTCATATAGCTTTCAATTCCTTCATCCATATCATTAATATATATAGCAAACATTATTGGGGCCAGAACTGTTCCCTCCGGGACACCGCTTATTACTTCATTCCATTTTGAGTGCTGGTCTCTTATCACTACTCTCATTTTTCTTTCTTGCAAAAAGTCTTCCATCCAATTTAGCAATTTACCTTGTATTCCTCCTTCATATTCTAGTTTCTTAAGCAACTTCTTATGTGGTACTTTGTCAAAAGCTTTTTTTAGGTCTAGAAATGCACAATCAGCCCATCCATCTCTTTCTTGTATTATATCTATTAGCCTTGAATAGAAACATATTAAATTGGTGACGCATGATCGTCCTTGTCTGAATCCAAATTGCCTTGGATTTAGTACGTTGTTTTTTCCAAGTATTTTACCCATCTACTTTTGATAATTCTTTCACAAATTTTTGCTATTGTACTTGTTAGAGAGACTGGTCTATAGTTGGTAGGTTCTTCTTTATTTCCTCCTTTATATATAGGTACTATATTTGCTTTTTTCCAATCTTCTGGAACTTTTCCTTCTTTCAAGGAACTGCTTATTATGCTATGTATTTTGTCTGCCAGTTCATTCCTGCATTCTTTCAGAATCCAGTTTGCTATTTCATCTGGCCCATGCGATTTTCTGACATCAAAATTACCCAAGTGTGTCAATATTTCATTCTTTGTTACTTCTATTTCTTCCATAGGGGGGACTTTTTCTTTCCACTCAATCTCTTCAGGTTGTATATTTTCCCTTGTAAACACTGATTTAAAATGTTTGTTCATAATTTCTGCCATTTCCATTTCCTCAGTGTATTCAACTCCTCCTCGTCTTAATTTCTCCAAGTCTTGTTTGTTTTTCAGTTTATTGTTTACAAATCTGTAGAATAGTTTTGGTTGATCTTTACACTTTTCTATAACATCTTTTTCATATTTTCTTTTTTCCTCTCTGCACTTTTGTACATATTCATTTCTATAACTGGTATATATTTTCCATTTTTCAGGTCTTCTGTCTTTTTTCCATCTGGTCCAGGCTTTGTCTCTTTTGTCTTTTAACTCCCTACAACTTTTGTTGTACCAGCATTTTACATATTCTTTTTCTTGTTTTTGTCTTGGGACATACTTTTCCACTCCTTTTTTGTAAATTTTTGTCAAAATATTCCATTTCTCTTCCACTGATGTTTCTTCTTTGTATATTTCTTCCCAGTTTTCTTGTTGAAAGAATTCTCTTATTTTATCAAAGGTTGTTTTTTCATACATCATTCTTCCTTTTCTATATTGTTCATTTCTTTTGATATATTTTTCTTCATTAAGTTCCAGTTCAATCAATATGTGGTCACTTTTACCTATTGGTGTTTTATATTCAATCTTGTCCACTATTCTAGGTTCAGATGTAATTATTAAGTCTAGCCTCGATGGTTCTTCTTCATTTCTATACCTAGTGTTCTCTTGTATCCATTGTGTCATTGAATGGTCAGTAATCATCTCAAGTAGAGCATTTCCCCATGAGTCATCACCACTCTTTACTGTCATTTCTTCCCAGCAGATTTCTTTGCAATTAAAGTCGCCCATCATAACTATTCTTCCTCCGTCTTCCATTATTTTAGTTAATGCTATCTTTGTGTCCTCTAACATACTTTAATGTTCACTCTCCTCCCATGAGGCTGTTTTTGGAGGCACATAATTGATCACAAATTTTCTGCTCTTCTTATCTCGGTCTTCTACTTCTATCATAATCATCACTACTGTATTCTTTCCATATATGACACCTTTCACGTTTATATCCTTCTTAGTCAGGAACATAACTCCACCCCCTTGCTTTTTCTCTCTGTTTCTAATCCAATAATTGTATGCATCATGTCCTACACTGTTGGGTGGTAGTGGGCCTTTTAATTTTGTTTCTACAATTCCCATTATGTCCGGTTCTTTTTCTTTCAAATAATCATTCAGTTCATTCAATCCTGTTATCAATCCATCTATATTTGTGTAAGACGCTCTTAGTTTTCTGCCACTTCCATTGTGTTCTCTGTTTCCCTTATGTTTTTCTTTTGTATGTCGAACTGCTTTATTTTCATGTTCACTACTCTCCAATAGAATCTCTCTTTCTCTGACTCCGTTCTGTTCTCGTTTTTTGCCTTAGCTTCAAGTCTTTTCTGCTTTTCTGCCTCTCTTTCCTCCTTATTCATTTCTCTTTTTATCCATACCTTTTTATATTGATCATTTGTTGCTAGTTTCCCTGTTTTGGATAGAATTTTCTCTGCCGTTGTTTGTGACCTGAATTTAATCTTAATTGGTCTGGTCTTATCTGTACTATATTTTCCGAGTCTGAATTTTTCCTCAATTTCCTTTATAATTTCTGGTTCATCTTCCTGGACTAATTTTAATAAACTGCTTACTCTTTCATTTTCCTCCTTGATTCTTGCGGTTCTATCTGGGTTATGTTTCTCTTCCATTCCTAATATAATTATACATTTCTTTTTGTCAGCTAATTCTCTTACTATATTCTCCTTCTGTCTCATCACTTTAATAACTGAGTCTTCATTATGTTCTTTCAATTGCTGTTTGACTATGTCAGTGAATGAAACCTTATTCCCTTCTTGGGTTGTTCTCCAATTTTTAGCTTCTTTAGCTATTTTCTCTCTGTTTTCTTTACTATTCTTCTTCAATTTCTCATTCTCCTCCTTTACATTTCCTAACTGTCTTTTTAGGTCCTCTATTTCTTCAGTTAAGTTTCTGTTAGCCTTCTCTAGTTGTTCCAACCTTTCAATTCTCTGGAAAATGGAGTCTACATTACCTAACTTACGTTCCAAGTCCTCGATCACCTTATCAACTCTCTCCTCTAGTCTTATCAGTCGGTGGGGGGGGGGGGTTGTGTCCCCCCCACCCTCTTTAAATCCCTGGAACATATTCTCGTCACTTTCTTCTGTATTGCTCCTCTCTATACTTCTAATCTTTACATTTTTATTAGACATTTCATCCTCACTCAGTCTTTTGTTTACCTTTCGCTTGTCTGGCTGGGCCAAGTCTACTCCCTCCTCATTTCCTTCCATTTCCCTCAGTAATCCCTCCCCTTTTCCTCTTTCCCTACTTTCCCACTACTCCACGAGCAATTTCCCCCCCACCCTGCAAAAACACTAGGCACTTTTCTTTGCGTTGGGATCCACAGACTTCAGTTTTCTTCAGAACGTCATCCAAGCCGTCCATTCGCTGAAGTGTGTGTGTGTGTGTGTGTGTTTACCTAGTTGTATTTACCTAGTTGTATTATACAGGAAGGGAGCTATGCTGAGGTGACCCGTCTTTGTACCTTTCAGCATCAAGTTTTTTCTTAAAATCTTAAATAGTGTTTACACACACTGTTTCTTTATCTAAATTATTCCAGGTATCCAGTACTCTATGTGGTAATCTATTTTTTCAGATATCTTCTATAGTTATCTTTTTTGAGTTTCTTTTCGTGTCCTCTTGTTTTTCCATTGTCCCATTTTGATAAATCATTCCTATCTAGGATTTCCATTCCTTTCATGATTCTATAAATAGTCAGCAGATCTCCTCTTTCTCTTCTTTGTTCCAGAGTTGGTAATTCTAATTTGGACAACCTTTGTTCATATGTTAATTTGGAGAGAGCTGGTGCCAACTTTGTCATTGCTCCTTGTATTCTTTCTAATTTCTTTATATTCTTTTTAGTACTGGGTGTCCATAGTGTCGCTGCGTACTTCAGTTTTGGTCTTATTAGTGTAACTAATATTTTTTTAATCATTTCCTCATCCAAGTAGTCAAATGCCACTTTCATTGACCTTAATAGGTTAAAGGTTTCTCCGACTATTTTATTGATATGTTTGTCCGGTGACATGACTTTGCTGGTTATTACTCCAAGGTTTCTTTCAGAGTTAACTTTTTTTACTTCTTCACCAATTTATTAATTTCTTGATATTCTATTTTTACTTTTTCGAAACTCCATTATACTACACTTCTTGATATTAAAGTTCACATCCTACTTTTGAGTCCATTTCCAGATTTTGTCTAGGTCTAACTGTAATGATTCACAATCCTCCTCTATTCTTACTTTCTTTAGTATTTTTGCGTCATCTGCGAAGAAATTCATATAACACTCTACTCCTTCATCCATGTCATTTATATATGTGGCAAACATGATTGGAGCCAGTACCGAACCTTGCTGGACACCACTTATAATTTCTTCCCAGGTCGAGCATTTGTCTCTAATTACTACCCTCATTTTCTCCCAGTCAGGAAGTCTTCTAACCATTCCAATAGTTTTACTCTGATGCCACCTATTGATTCTATTTTTCTTATTAGTTTCTCGTGTGGTACCTTATCAAATGCTTTTTGTAGGTCTAGAAAGGTGCAGTCTGCCCATCCACCCCTTTCTTGTATTATTTCTATTAGTCTCGAATAGAAACAGACCAGGTTTGTTGTACATGATCTTCCTTGTCTAAATGCAAATTGATTTGGATTCAGTATAGCTTTTTCTTCCAGATACCCATCTACTTTTGATCATTGTTTCACATATTTTTGCTATTGTGCATGTTAGGGAGACCGGTCTTCTTTGTTTCCTCCTTTATACATTGATACAATATTTGCATTTTTCCAGTCCTGTGGTACCTTTCCTTCTTTGAGTGAGTATTTAATTATATTGTATATTTTGTCCCTCAACTCCTGTATGTATTCTTTCAGTATCCAATTTGCACTTCCATCCGGACCATGTTATTTTCTGACATCAAGTTTTTTATTTGTTCTCTATTCTGTGTTACGGTTATTTACTTCACTTTGGGGGGGGGGGTCTCTCTCTATTCCCTTATAGTTCTGTGAACTTTCAATGTAACCAGCAACCCGCTTGACTCACGTCTGTCTAGTAGCGTAGTCAGAGAGAGTCTGCTATTGTCCGGCCGCTGGCTAGGCGCCCTGAGCGTCCCTAGCGCGTCCGCCAATCAGTTGCTAGCATCTGGGTCACGTGATGACGCACCGCAGAATAATAGTAACTAGGTCGCGTCCCACGCTGACCTATCTCGGGAACGCTACGAGCACACGTGACCTAGCGTGACGCTTGACAAAATAGTAACGCCACTCTCGGCGTTGCCTTACTCATGCCACAACCCGTCTTAGTATCATTCAGCATCAAGTTTGTTATTAAATTCTTGTATTGTTTTTGCACTCACTATTGTCTCATCCAATTTATTCCAGATATCCACCACTCTGTATGAGAAGTTATTATTTTTCAGATCTCTTCTATAGCTATCCTTTTTGAGATTCTTTCCATGTCCTCTTGATTTTCTCTTATCCCCCTTTAATAAATATTCTCTGTCTAGGACTTCCATCACGTTTAT